>NC_043982.1:21223362-21425862 GCF_902150065.1 Myripristis murdjan
CTACCTGCCAGTCAGCTAGTGCCTAACAATCTTCCTCCGCCGCTCAGGGATTGCCTCTGTGTACTTTGGCTGTTTACAGTTAAATGGCCTCTTGTATTATTGATGGCTTCATATGTGGTTATAATATTACCGCCTTGAGATCGACAAAAAGTCATTGTGTTGTGATATGAGAGAGGCTTGGGCGACAGAATTCATTCTGATTACCTATTCTGGGTCTACCTCCAAGCAGCAACCTAACGTTAGAGAAATATTTTTTACTTTGTTGCTCTTCAAAAGAAGCCTGTTTAAAACAGTGGGGGCCATTTCCAGCTTAAATCTAATTTACATTTTCTCCTACACATGAACCAATCCAATTTTTTGCCATCTTTGAGACCACCCTGAGAGATTATACAAATAAAAGGACAGAGGAGGTCGAAGGTCATTGTCAATTAGTACCTACCCCAGATGAGCAATCACTAGTCAACAGCAGGGATGGAGATTGCACCATTTTTCATCAGCCTGGTTTTCAAACAGTTCACGTGCTTGTCGGAATCAGCAATGGGATACTGAGGAGGATGTTGTTTCTGATTAAGGCTGTGTTCATAGTTTGGCATATTAAAACACAACAGCTGAGCACTGCCTCGTCACAATAACTCACATTTGGCAACATTTATTTCCATTCAGGCCCCTTTTCTTTGTACTCTAAAAGAGCAGTTGTATAGCTTGCATGCCGTTGTGCACTTCTGTATGTGTGTGTATGTGTGTGTGTCCCTGTGTGTCCCTACAATGGTGGAGGTTATTGGGGCCAGCCAAAACAGCAGACCATTCTCTTCTACCTAACAATAGCCACATGTATCAGAAATGAATGTGGCTTTTGATATCCATTCTGATTTAAAAATCATTTCTATAGGCAGATCCGGTGGGACACCTCCAGTCTAGCCTATATGTCACTCTGATTTGTATCTGACTGCTTACATTAACAAGGCAGCCAACACCCATGCGCCATTACCTGAGTTTATGAACAAGTATATCACACACCTGTACTCGGCCCAGACATGGCTTTACTGTGGTGCTTGTGTTTCTTCGGCTGGCGCGTCCCAGCCAAGCCCCGGACTGATGAACATTTGGCCGGTCAGGCCAGACGTCTGGGGGAACGTGTGGTGGCCCGGACAGGCCAGGGACAGGAAAGAGGACTTCTAAATCAGCCAGCCATCCAAAGGCCTTCCATAAATCCTCCAAATGGGCTCGGGTGGGGGACGTAAAGCACACCTGCAAGACTTATGTAAGTCTTATTAAACCATAAATTGCTAACACCAGCCCCTCGCTGGAGCTGCTCTCGCCTGGAATAAATCTCAAAGAGGAGAAAGAGAGTGAGAAAGAGAGATAAAGCAGGTGAGGGAGAGAGAGAGAAAGATACAGTTGAGGTTAGAAGTAGTGAAAGTAAGGGGGGAAAGGGTGGAGGGATAATAAAGGTTTGACAGTGAAGCATTGCTGTTTTATAATAGGGCAGACAATACCGGGCTTTGATTGGAGCTAACAGCTTAACACTTACTGCTACAGCTGCCTGAGGGTGGGGTTGCCGGTGGGCGGGGGGGCAGCGAAGGAACATGTCCAAAAGTGTCATGCTCAACAGACTGTTAATGTGTCGTCTCCAAACCCCCATGACCACCTTCCATGGTACCAGATCACAGAGAGATCACCTTCCCCATGCCTTCAGCTCCTGCATGGACACAGATCTTCAGTAGTTGCGGAGACGGAAACCAGTGTGTGCAATTTGTAGGATAAAATCAGAGTTCCTGAGCTCCTGGGCCCCGGTGAGTTTCCAGCACACCCACGCTCTCCTCCCTGCCTGGTTGTGGGTCCTTGAATTAAACATCAAAGCACACAGGAGCGTAGGGCCCAACTGCCATAAATAACAGTGTGCTCGGGGAGGGGAAGGGAGGATGTTCAGATGGAAAGAGAGCAGGTCACCCGATCCCTCATACACACACTGTCAAAGCAGATTCATTTGTTCACAAAATGGGCGATGCTGTGTGAGGTTATTGATTTCCGCGTGCCATCTGTCTTCTGTGAGGCTTTGGCGAGCGGGGCTCTGGCACTGCCACTCTCGGGCTCCTCTGTACTGGTCTCCACAGCTCAGGTGGACAGGAGGGAGACATGGAGCAGATATTAGACACAAATGGGCGACGGATGATGTGACACCTACTCAGACAAAATGACTGCTGGCATGCGAGCTAAATTCACTGCCGAACATTACTGAGGGTGTTATCTTAAGTAGTGCACACAAGAGTATCAGCTTAAATGCCTACAGTATGAATGTAGATGTAATTAGCCATCATTAGGTCAAATTTCTCAGCACGCAATCATCTGTGTGTTTAAAAATAGAGAAATGAATATCAGGGATGAATAAGGCCCTTTAGTAAGTTCGGCCCATATGGAAATCTAATATATGAACAGATATAGCCCAATACCATATTTGTAACATCTATGGTCATATATGAACCAAACATATGTACCCCTCTCTGGATATGGTGATGAATAGTCCATGTTGGACATATATGTGTAACCTATATCTGTGCGTATCCGTAAACAATGGGCATTATAAATATATGTCCATATATGACAATGTGCCAAATTTGTTATAATGATGTTTCATATATCGGTAATTAATATTGGCATGTATGCCATGTCTGGAAATCCCCTATATGTACATAATTACATTTCCACATGAGGTGCAATTGTTGATGTATCTACTTGAAACATTTATTAGGAATCATGGCACATGTACAGGAAATTGGTAACACTGTTTGCCGCTATCAAAAAGGTACTCTGTGGTGAAAATCCATGCCGGAGGTTGTGACTAACACCTCATTTGTAGCAGACACCTGCATACACAAGCTCAGGCCCACCCTCGATCTCCTCCTCTCACTAACTAGTCTCAAAGTCACAGTGTACCTCCATGTTGAGCTCCGGAGTGTGGAGGGCAGGTCTTCAAACATGGGGCCCAGCTGCTGCTGTGTATTTTTGTCAGCCAACACACACACGCACTGGCATCCCTTGGTGTTTGCTCTTGTGGAGGGCACATGTTACTGGGTAAATTATCACAGCGACGGTAAACAGTGTTTTTATGAGGGAATGTAGCTTGGTTGTTATATTTGAAGTCTGTGCTTTGTATACTGCTGTGCTATTAGGACAGATTGAGGATGTTTGCGCCTGGTGTCTGCACTCCGCCCATGTGGGGTAGACACACACACACACACACTCACACACACACACACACACACGCACACACACACACACACTCACCCACGGTGACAGGCACAGTTGTAGTTTTGAGTTTTAAATGGCTCTTTTGTTGTGTTCATCCAAAAAAAAGACAAAGAAAAAGAAAAACTCACAGCCTAAGGAGTGCATGTCAGTGTCACGCTCATGTCAGTCTCAAGGTAAATGCAGATGAACAGCAGCAGCAGGGGAGAAACAACTGCACTTCCTAGTCTAGAAAAGGAATGTTAAACTTCATCCAGATGCTCAGTGGAAAATGTAGCATGCAGCATGCAAACCTTGCATTAATAAAACTGCTGTCAATACAAAGGCAAACTTTTCATGCATACTGACTGAGTGCACAGACATGAACATGGTATCTGGTAATTGCTTAACATTTTGTCATGATATATCTGTAATAATAGCGCCTGAAAACATGGTCAGTGGGGTTGCAACAAAGGTCATCAGATAATGCTACAGTCAAACAGATGGATGGCTAGGAGATAGAGAGCTGGTACTTTAAGGTCTTCACTTTTCAATTAAACTCATTTGAACCATGAATAAGGGTCTCATTAATTCCGCTGACACCCAAAGTACACAACACCTGAACAGCGGAAAAGAGGGGGTGATGATGACATCCTTTCCACTGTTTTTTTTTTTTTTTTCTTGTCAAGAGCTCCAATTATCCACTAATGCGTGTTAAAACCAGAAAAAATGGACAGCCATCATGTGTGGTGCCTTCCACGATGGGGAAATCATTCTTTCGCAGCCACCCAATCTTTGGATGGGGATAATCATGGTTTGTCCCAAACACCTGCGCTTCAATTGCCCTGACCTGCTGCCCAAATGAGTGCAATTAATGACAATTACCCTCCAGGTGTCACAACATAGACATATACTGATAGGCGCCTATCTGGAGGGAGCAGGAGCTTGTCCTCCAAGTAAATATGTAATGATTACAGCTGTAACACAGTGGGGTGGAGGGGGGCACAATTGCTACCAGTGCAATCTATTTGTGTTTGCCTCAGCTCAGCGCTGCTAAGCAGGCCAGACAAACCAAAATGGATGGACTTGACCGCCCCCCTCCACCCCCCTCAGCTGGAGGGAGGAGAGCTGAGTGGAGATGTTAGGATTCCTCATCAGATGGAGATCAAAGCGGATGTGGCCCAGAAATGGTTTCTGCACCAGTGCTTGGATGTGGTATGTGTGTCTTTGTGTGCTGGCGTAAATTTGGTAGTATAGGTGTATTCCACCTAGACTACCATCTGGCAAGTTTAGTTCATTTTATTTACCCTCCTCAGCTCTGTCGGCTGCATTGGTGGGTTCATTGTTACAAATGCATGTTGCGCAGCCAAGGACTTCATTTTAGGATCCCAGAGTTTCTGAAAATATCAAATATGTCCTGCTGATCACAGGGTAACATGTATAAAACGATGCAAAAAAACATCTAGATATTTTCTAGTTGATGTAATGGTGCCATCATAAAACAATGGCATTTTGGGTTTGAATATTTCACTCATTTTTAGTGTCATGTGGCCTCAATGAAGTGTTGCAACTAGCAGATAGAGAATATGCACTGTTGTACAATACTTTGTAAACTTTTTAGCTAAAGGGAAATTCAAGGGAGTTTGGAGTTTAACTGAAATTGGCTAAAATGTGGACGTATTCAACTGACAAAAAAATGTGAATGAGCCCTAATGTACTGAGAGCCGGTGTTGGGAGGCTCAGTCATTAAAAGACATGTTTATTCCACTTTTTTATTGGTTGACTCTAAAAGGTCCTCGCTTAAATTTAGCCTCGGTAACTTTGATAATTGCAGCTCTAAGCTTTTACTGTGTCCGTTGACAAGTGTGTGAATAAACAATATAGGTTTGGTATCGGCTTAATGTAATACTCCTGATTGCCTTGAATTAGAAACACTAACATACAGGTAGTTTCAAATTACACCTGAAAATGACAGCAGTTGCATTGTTTGAGAACTTGGAATAAATTGGTGGCCTGATATGTGTATTCTGTAAATGGTGGCTGCAGTATAAGCCTTAGCTCTTAGCCCATTTCCCTATGTGAAGAGAAAATTCTCAGGTGTCGAAGTCAACTTTAACCCTCCTCCTCCTGTGGGCTCATCGTCCTTTCCCTCTGAACCCACATTAGCATAAATGCATTAAAATGTGAATAGGAATTAATTTGGACTTTCCCCTCCATAGGAATTAATGGAAGTTTGTTCTGCCCGTACCCCTCAGACGGCTCGCACTCCTCCACAGTCCATAAATATTAATATTAATACGGCATCGCATTTAAAGGTAGCGCTTGGCTGAAGCCGTATACAGAATATTATTAGAGATCACGATACGTTTCTCATGAGAAGTACAGCTGAGTGAATGCATTGCCTTGCCGTTGTGATCTGTAAAATCCAATCTTCATACAGCACAAAAAGTTATTTTCAGAGAGACGGAAGATTAGCAGGGCCGAATGGCTGCTGTCTAAAGCCATTAGGCAGGTGGGGATTTTTTTCCAGTGAGTTGAGAGAGAAGGGCCCACATCTTCTGCTCTATCAGGGCACTGATTCACAGTCACACCGCTGTAGCACTATTATCTTGCCCAAGCAGATCATCTCAGCAGATAACCATTATCACCGTCTCACCGCATCGCTCCAGTCTACTCACCCACATAATACAGACCACAGAAGTTTTTGACACTCTTCCAAATCACCATATTCACATTCTTTCTCTTCTTTTGCATGCTCTTTGTCACTTTCCTGTGTGCGCTGTGTGTGGTTGTATCACACATCTTCAATACCAGGTCACTGCCAGGCTGGAGGACTCAAACCTGCACTTGTATGATACATTTATGCATCTTCTATGGAAAGGGCACTTATTAAATATTCATTTCTTTATCTCATGCATAATTGGGGCCATTTCTGGCCTTTTCTTACTTTCTCAGCCTGATAGTTGCATCAGTTTGTGAGCAAACTGGTGTTATTGTTTTCGTCCAAACTCTGCTGAGTTGTCTAAAGCAAGCAGGGGGGTTGTGTCAATATATTCAGCAGGTCCTCTCCTCTCCTCTTCTCCTCTCCTCTCTTCTCCTCTTCTCTCCTCTCCTCTCCTCTCCTCTCTCTTCCAGCTTGAGGAGTGCTGATCCTGACAGGTTAGAGTGGTCAAGGTGAGACACGTTGTTGCGGAGCCCAGGGAGGGAGGGAGGAAGGAGCAGGCTTCAAAGCCCCAGTGTGTGGGTGAGAGCTGCAGGCAGCCACCCCGGCAAGCTCAGTCAACAGTGCCCACCTTTAATCTTTGCTCTGTAATCTTTACTCGTCTCACATTTAGTCAATACACTCTCACTTTGTTCTGAGAGGAAGTAGGGTGTGAGGCTGAGAATGTATGATGTAAAAGAAAAGAAAAGTACAACACAATACACAAATCAATTACCAGGGGTAAAGTAGGTATGGCTGGCTTGACGTTAGGTCAATACCATTCACATGCTGAATGATAATGGGCCTAAGCATGTTTCTTTTAAATGCTAAGCATTGTGATGTGGTGATAATTCTGTTGACAAGCGCAAAATACAAGTAGTTACCAGATAACTAAAGAGACAGAGATATTGTGTTCAGACCTGGGCAGCCAATATAAAATTTAGAGAAAAATAAACCTTTTCAAAATTACCCTATTTCTCAATTATCATAAATGCACCAGAAAAATCCCAGTGCATTTATTGTGCTAGGCAATTAATATGACCCA
The DNA here is from genome assembly GCF_902150065.1 of Myripristis murdjan. Taxonomy (NCBI): domain Eukaryota; kingdom Metazoa; phylum Chordata; class Actinopteri; order Holocentriformes; family Holocentridae; genus Myripristis; species Myripristis murdjan. Next base: position 21,230,334 of record NC_043982.1, read on the forward strand.
GCCTTTTATGCTCTGTGGGTGATAGCACTCTAAATAAAATAGAAAATGGTGTCAACAACACATCATGGAACTGCCTTAATCCCTAATAGCAGCCTGTGCTGTGCAGGCGTGCATGTTGTGGTAAGCAAAGAACTCAGCGCTGGGGTTATATTTGTGCATCAGGTCATTCCTGTAGCAGGCTGGTCCGGGTTGGCCCACTCCCCTCTGAGAGCCCTCTCATCAGGCCAGCCTCTCCTCTGCCGCCCTCTTCCCCACAATCCCCATAAACTCTCATAATTGCCACATTAAACTTGAGTTTATTATTTTTCTCCAGGTGCAGGTGTGCAGATGATATGAGCCCCAGGTTGCATTTACATACAAATTGAAGGTTTTTATTAATCAGGCGGGCAGCAGGAATCAAACGGCAACACTCCATCAGCCCTTTAAATACATTTGGTGACATTTTTACCCGGCATTAGCATGATAGGGCAAGCGGAGTATAATGTACCAATGATTGCTTTTCCATTGAAAGCACAAACGGTTTCATTTTTCCTGTCATCTCAAATAAGTGTTAAAGAGGGTTTGGAGGCTATTGTGCGAGTGCCGTATGCCGGGGACTTGGGACCGCTGATGGCCATATTAAATAACCATTAGCGCCTGAGCTTAGATCATTGTGGCATCCGCCTCCTCTGAATTTATCCTGTGATTTCAAATGAAGGCAAGCTGTGCCCGCTTTCATAAAGTGCTCCAGCCCTCTCCATTTTTCCTCAAACAAAATGCATTACAACGGTAATTTTGTGACTGTTAAGATAACTAGCGTTAACAAGCACTTAATTAAAATGTACAATAAATAGCCGTCTGCAGCCTTATCTCCCCTCCAGAGCGACGCTGGTAGGAGGCTCCAATGCTCAGGCCGGCTGTTCCCCAGCTCGTTTGCAGATTAATTGCTTTTCTGTCTGGCGAAGCCTGCCTCTTCTGCAGCCAGATCGTAAATAGCCAGATAGGGAGTTTATCAATCAGGGCTCTCTACCTCACTGATCTCCCCCACACAGGCCTGTCTGTCTGACTATCTGTCTGTGTGTACATCTCATGCTACCAAACAGATTCTTTACAAACACACTTCCAGAAGCGTCTATTATGATAAACCTATGATTAGCAGATGGCTTTCATTACAGTATACTTGTGTACTATGTTTCTGTCTGTGTTCAATTTTTGACTTTTAATGTTTGTACCATAGACTATGTAAAATAAATAGATGTAGCTGTTGTGACATTTCTGAAGCCACGAGTTTCTCCTCATAGTTATTGTCATCGTGTAATGTCTTGAAGGTGGAAAACATGAGGAAAACCCAAATGTGGATGACAGGCTGAAGCGGAGGTGGAGCAAGTGTAGCTTGGGTGTGGAGCAGGTAATCTGACTGAGGAAATTATGCCCACCTACTTCTAAAAACACAGGCACTGCCTGTACTACACTCATTTGCTGCTATTTATAGCAGTTACATCATAAGATGTAAAGGTCACACCATCTATATTAGGCAATGTTTTGAAAACTAAACATTGTCATGGTCTTAAAATAAGCATAGTCCTTGGATAGCTGTCTATATCTCACATAGGCCTACATAAGAAAATTATTGTAAACTTACTGAAAAAAGCAGAACAGTCCCTAGAGGGCTTGTTAGTTCAGTTGAATGAAAAACAAGACATTTTCAGCTACAGTTTTTGAGCTGAAGTGTTAAGAACAAAATTAAGTTCACTGTCAGCTAAATGGTCACATTGCTGAGGTCATGCATGACTATGGTGCAACTTTTAGTTTGTTGATGCAGCAGACCTGCTCCTCCAAGCTCAAAAAAATGACCATGACATGAAAACATACTCCTTTTGGTACTTTTTACCCTCTATATCGAACCATCATTTTCAAAATGAACATCAAGCAACATCTAGATTTCAAACTATCAGTTGAGTCCATAGCCTCATGTGGTAAATGTTCATTGAGGAAATAAAGAGAGAAGTAGAGTTTTATTTTTCCACTGACTTCTATATATTCAGAGTCATTTTTTGTAGCCAGCTTAATGGTCATCTAATGGCTGTTATAGAGAACTGCACTTTAAGGCACCTCTGCTTTGGCTTCACCTTTTAGCCCTGGTGGCTGCTGTTGGGTATGTACCAGTGTGCACGCATGCACGTTTTTCTGTCTGTGTTTTGTGTGCACAGAGTGACCTTTTCCACATGCATCTGTGTTAGCAATGTAACAACCAGAGCATTGTTGATACAAGGCTTATGTTTTTGTAACCTATGGTGACACCATATTTATTTCTGTCCATGTACATGTGTATACCTGTTTTATGGCAGTGCATTTTGTGGCCGTTAATGTGTATACTGGGTGCATACAAATGGGCCTAGAGTGTATTGTGGGGGTTAATCAAACATAAGCTATACATAAAAGCAGCCAGGGGTTGTGGGAGACAGGAGAGAAGTGAGCAGAGAGTATTTACAGTAATAAAAGTTAACAGCGGTCAGCCCCTTGGGATCACATTACTCTTCAGACATGTGGCTACAGCTCCCTCCTTACAGCTTTATGGATTTTGGCCCTCGGTGATCAACCTGCAAAGCCCCTTGTCTTTCAAAGGGAAGAAAAGAAAACATGTAAAAGCAAACTTCCTTGCTCGTAGCCTGCAGCCCCCCCTCCTACACTGAAGCTCCCCCTGCTCTGCCCGTGTCCCACCCTTAACCTCTGGATGATAAATCTGCCCACAGAAGCTGTGAGGGGGAGACCCCCATGCTGGAAGACCCCCATGTGTCCTTCATGACACATCCTGTTTATGTAGTCAGGGCTCCAACCAATGATCTTTACACCCATAATTCACAGAATGACAACACTTGTTCTCAGACTATTTTTATATCTGTAAGTTAATATTGTGAATGTTTCTCGTGGACATGAGGGAGAAAGGCCGCGTTATTTACTGGGTTAAAGTTTAATATTCTATTAGGATTAACCTTGGTAAACTAATTATGATCAGAAAAAAACAAAATGCTAAACAATATAAACTTTTTAATTTATCGTGACCTAGTCAATGCACAGAGATTACTTTCAATATAGTGCGGCTAGCTGCATAGCGTTCATTACTGTATTTATTTGGTGCTGGCTATTTAGAGAGCTGGATTTTGTAACTAACCTGACATCAGTCCTCTTTAAATTAGGAAAGTTATGTCACAGTATGCTTTTGCTATGTAACTTGATGCTGTTGAATAAACACTGATTTGCCAGGCAGGTTTAAATAAACATGTCCTCGTGCTTGTCACATAGATTTCCCATGGTAGGCCGAGGAATCGTTTTGTTTCCACAGTTTCTCTTCCATTTTGACTGAATATAGGAAATTGGAAATGATTGTTGTGGAGTGGCTGAAACTCTCTTCTGACAGTGTGTAATAGCTGGCAAAGGCCAAGGGGGACTTGCAGTTTAGTAGCCAGATCCTTTCACTGTGTGAAAAGAATGTCAAACTCTGTGACAGCTAGTTATGCTAGCAGCTAAAGTTAGTGGCCAGGCAAATGCTCAAGTCGTATCCCAGTGGTACGCTGCTGAGGAAGCATGCAGCCATTCATGGTGGTCTGTGGGCCTGTGGGGCTGTCTGGGAGGCAGATTAGGGCTCCAGCCATTCGACAGTGATGCTACAGTTATCAGACCCACTTTAGCCAGAATGATTTATAATGTGGGAACGTGATAAATGTAGTTGTAAGGGAGCTAGGGGGTGGGTGGGTACTAGCTGAAAGGGGGAAGGTATATGGATCTGTCAGTCTGGGCCTGTGGAATGGAAGCGTCTCACACAGAGGAAAGAATAACAGAAGGACAGCACTGGAAGCTGTGATCAGAGTGAGTGGGGCATCCTGCGAACCTCCACCTTACCCGCCATAAATCAGCCTGAACAGGGCTCTGCCCTCCAGCCCTCGCTCCTCTCTGGCCCAAACTTACACAATATCTCTGACAAACACACCCAAGCTCTGACCCCATATCTCAAAGTTGGCAATGTGTTTGCTCTCTGTTGTTTTAATCTGTATTCATGCTCTACAGTGCGCTGCAAAGCATTTTGTGACCAAGCTCTGTGTAAATGAATTCCCTTGACCTGTTTCCTGCATCTAAGGGAAGTGGTGTTCTTTGGAAACTTAGTTCTATTTATTTTTTAAGGGTTAATTTCAGTGGGAAGGGGTGGCTAGGATACTATATGTGCTGCTCTGATTGGTTTAGAAGCCAGATCCATTGAATCTCTGCTCATCATGACCCATTGTTGTGACAGTCACAGCAGATACAATCAATACCTATATCAACAGTGGTCTAAGTGGGTCAACACAGGGAGATAACTCATCTTCCAGGGAGCTGCAGTGGCCACTGGAGAGTTTATGGAAAACAAAGGACTATTATAATAGATATAGCTAAAGCTCTTGTTTTGTTATTGTTGTTTAGCTCTTGGAGAGGAAATGAGGTTATGAATAGACATTGCAATCACATACTGGCGCACAACCTTACAGGCACGTACACACACAAGCACAACACCTCTATATCTGTCTCGCTTCAGAGTCACCTGTCATTGTGGAGACGCTGGCTATGTGTGAGTTGTGTGGCCACGCTCCCGTATAAATCCCCATGGTCTCCAGCGACAGTAATTCAACACAGAGTATATTTTCCATAAATAATTTGCTGCTCATTGATTTCCAATGCGGGAGAAGAAATATACCAGGCTCACCTCAGGGGGCTGTGGATGTATCTGGTGCTCACTTTTGTGGTGAAAGTTGTGACAGCCAGAACCCATATCCTGATATTACATGTCTCAGTCCGGATTTATTGCTGTTTGGAGGCCTACTTGTCAGGAACGGGGACATCATAAGCAGAGCAAGCCTAGGGTACTGGACACCCAGAGGTCCAAAGAACCAGCCTGCACCCTGCCAGTCGATAATGGCCACCAAAGGCTAAAGGTCAGGGGGTTTAAAATCAGCGGCCCGCAGTTATTTTCTCACTCCATCTTCTCCTGTGCAGGCCTGAGGGGACTATAAGTCTGCCCACCTCTGTTGTTAGGTGATTTGGTGAGGCTATTTTGTTGTGGTGTCACCCTCTGACTGATCAGGTTGTTGATTGGGGTGTGGGCTGGCACCTCACAGAGGGAAGGCAGGAATTGATGAGGTTTAATTGGTCTGTCTCTTGTCAGCTCTCATTAGCTCCTCATTTAACACTATCTGATGGTGTGACTCTATTGCACCTACAGAGCCTCAGTGTGTGTGTGTGTGTGTGTGTGTGTGTGTGTGTGTGTGTGAAAGTGAGAGTGAGAAAGGCAGACACATTGTATGTATGTGTGCATGAGAGTAAGAAACAGAGGATGTATGTGTGTTTGTGAGAGATGTGTGTGGGTGTGCCTGTGTGTGCGCGCACATGTGTGTGTGTGTGTGTTATTGAATGAAATGTTATCTCGGTTCACCTTGGGGTGTGGCGGTGATTTCTTTGTGATCAATGGGGATAAATCCCACTGGAGATGAAAGGAACCTCACTCCACACTCATGTAAGTGATCATAGTTTTCATTTAGAGTTGATGAGCGCTTGAAAGACCTTAATCAGATCATGTTCTCACCTGTCTACTTTCAACACAGTTCTCTCAAAGACTCTATTTGTTTGAGGACATTACTCTTTCATTACAGTTTTCTTCTAAGAGATCAGACTGAGGGCACAATTATAATAATTAATGATTATCATCACTGTCCCCTTTATCTCACAACCTTGTCATATTAAGGATGACGCTGGAAAGAACACGGTAACGATGATGCCATATTGTTAGCACAAATTAGCATGTGTGGATAACCAGAGCCTTCCCATCATGCCTTGCCACTGTGAGTGACAACCGTTGAGACGCCTTTGGCATGGTGGTGAGAATTGGTGTGGACGTGGCAGAGAGCCGTGGAATTCGCCGCTGCTGCTCGCTGATAGCTCTCCGAGGGCTTGGGTGTCACTCCAGTGACGGCCTACTCCAGTGACGGCCTAAAAGAGCCGTTAATTTTAGCCTCTGGAGTGGCTGTCGTAACAAGATCCCACAACCCCCCTTCCTCACAGCAAGGCTCCTAAATATACATTTATTTTCAGAGGGAGTCCCCCTCGTCAGGATATGATGGATGTCGCCTAATCGCATGGCGTGTGAGTGTATGTCCGCGGTCAGGCTCCTCTACGTTGGTTGAGCGGATGGTGTAAATCTCTGCAAGGGCGTTTCATTGGGGTCTTGTCTTTGGTAAGGATCTTAGAGATATGATACCCTGTGCTGTTGCTGCCTGAGTGAGTCTATCTTAAGACTCCACATGGAGGTCTGGCATTCAACCAGGTCTCTGCGGGCTTGGGGGCGGGCAGCAGGAGGGCTGCCTGTGGCCTACAGTTACCCCAAAAACACTCATCATTTGCCCCCCGCCCGCTCCTACCTTGGGATGGCACAGACCCACACACATATCAAGATAAGCAGCCTGCTCGGCTTGGCTTTGACGGTGGTGCTGAACATGACCTTTATCATATTTTCGCGGGGCTTAGTTCTTGACTGGCATTAGCTGTATCATATCTGTAGATTATGAAGGTATCCATTGCTTATATTTTTGTGCACACAGGCAGATACAAGTACTGTAAAGTCTTGTGTATGTTTATGTGTGTGTGTCTGTGGGTGTCTGTCTGTGTGAACATGTTGGATAGACACTGTTTTTGTGAGGATGTCTGCAAGTGTGTATTTGTGTACATATTTCTGTGTTAGGGTTGGACAATTTGTCAGAATTTTCCTTTTGGACATGATCGCCCCATCAGTTGTAGGTTATGAATTATTAAGTTGCTGCTTACAAAATGTAGAACTTTAAGTTTCTCTTTCATTTTCATAGCTGAGAGCATATTTCTTGCACATTCACTGAATGTGATGAACAGCAACAGAGATTAATTTAGATCAGTTCTATGCATTACACATAGCACTCATGGACTAAGGTCTCAAGATACTGTGCTTTCGACTGTATCTAAAGCTCTGCCTGAGTTGGGCAAGAAGGCTTTCATGTTCTCTGCTCCCACTGCTTAGAATAGGCTGCAGACTGAGCTCAAACTCCAAGACATATTTCCTGTCACTGAATCCAAAGGCATCATAAAGTCTGTGGAATCACAATAATACATTTTATTTTATTTTTCTGGTGTTTCTGAATTATTATTTTTCATAGAGGGAAAAGCAAGGGGGAGAGATGGAATAACATACGGCAAAAGGCCTGGGCCAGATTTGACTTAGCCTTGTTGTGTGGTACACAATCTATTAGGTGAGCAACCAGGTTGCTCTCTATGGAATCACAATCTATTAAAGATTGCAAATGTTTTATGCAACATCAAGGCTGTATTTTTTCTTCAAGACTTTCCACTTTTAGTCTTACTATTGTCTTGATGTGTTTTTGTCTCTAGAACTACTATGAACTACTTTTGTGTTGTTTCTAGAACTACTTCATTCACTCTTGAAAAATTTATTCTCAGTGTGACTAACTTGGTTAAATATATATGAAATAAAAAAGTTAATTAAATAAATAAATAATAATAATAAAAAAAACCCTAACCCTAACTTTTTATCTTGTGCCAGCTGTGCTGATATTGTCGCGGTGCACCACAGATCCCAGCCCTTGATATATGTGTTCTATCATGAAACCCTATTGTGTGTGCATAAACACATCACGCCCTCAAGCACATGCAGGATACACACACAGCCACTTACATCATCTTTCCAGTCCTTCCTGCTCTAAAACACAAATCCCTTTCCCCAGAGAGGCTGACAGGCTGCTTCTCTCTGTGACTGGGTGCTGAGTGCTGGGTGCTAGGTGCTGGGCGCTGGGTGGGTGTGTGGGTGAGCAGGGCTGCTGCTCAAAGACTCAATGGGGGTAGATCCTGGCAGCTCCTGGGGCATGGCAGATGGTCGAGGGGCAGGCTGGGGCTTCCTGGCCTGGCTGTCTTTGACCTACAGTGGGGGAGAAGAAGAGGGGAGTTGCTGTGAGATCATGCCCTGACTTTTCCTTCATATCCTCACCTCCATGCCTACTCCTTCCCTCCCTCCACACACACTACACACACACACACACACACACTCCCTGTGGATAGCGTGTTGGATCGGGCCACTGGATGAGAGAGCTGGGCATGCGATAGCACCGTTGTTATAATGATGCTAATGGATTGTTATGATAATTGCTGCGATCAGAGCATTTCACACTTTCTCATTTCAAGACTCTGATTTCATAAACAACACGCCAATAATGTGACAGCGCTCTTCCAGGCCAAGGCCCTATTTTCAACACCTATCTGTGTGAATAAATCTCCCAGTTCTCCAGCTCTGCAGTAAGATGCAGTAACGAGTCTTAGATGGAGCAAATCAAGAAAGAAAGACAGAAAGAAAGAATAGAGAGAGGACTGGAGGAGGTGGGGAAGGGGGGGAGTAGGTGGTGTTGTTTAAGTGAAGAGCGTGGTGTGTCCTGGAGGATCTAATAAGCAGGTTGAAGCCTGATAAGGATAAGCTGTCCCTCTGGCCCTACGGAGCCTTGTTTTCAACACCCCTCCTCCGCTTCTTCCCTTACGCTTTTCAGAAACAGCAGATTGTGTGACAGAGAAAGAGAGAGAGAGAGAGAGAGAGAGAGAGAGAGAGAGAGAGAGAAAGGGAGGAAGGGGGACGACAGATTGTGAATGGGAGAGATGATGGGGAGGAAAAAGGAAGAAGCAGAGAAAGGGAAGAAGGCAAGGAGGACATGGGATGAGGAGGAGAGGAGGATGGAAGGAAAACGGAGAGAGGGAGGAAAAACAGAAAAAGACATGAGGAGAGTATGTAAAAGCACAGAGGCCGAGAAGGGGGGAAAAGAACAAGATGGAGAGAGGATAAACCCCCCAAAAAATGAAGGAAAAAGAGAAGGAAAGTGAGAAAATAGAAAAGAGAAGGGAGTGACAAGACAGGATTAGAGAGAAGAGAGATGATGAGAAGGACAGAAGATGAAGGGGGGCAGCGAGAAGACAGAAGGTAAACAGTGAGAGACGAAAGAGCAAAAAAAAAAAAAAACAGGAGGGAAGACGAGATAGGGGAGATGAAGAGGAGGGAGAGGAGCGGAAAGGACAGATGAGGTGAGAGGAGGTTGAGAGGACAGAGCGCTTATAAATGGGCTGAAAGGGACCTGCTGGTGTGTCAGAGCTTTAGATCCCACCCCCTTCTCTGGGGAATAAGCGGAGAAAAGAGAGAGGAGAGACACTGACCTTGCATTATTTATGTTTGGTGCTATTGGCCCAGGCAGCCGCTGCTTCCCATTGTGTCCATATAATAAGGAACCACTATGAACCTAAGGAAGAGGAAACACAACCAGGAGCGCAGCCTGTGTGTTAGTGGTGTGTGTGTGTGTGTGTGTGTGTGTGTGTGTGTGTGTGTGTGTGTGTGTGTGTGTGTGTGTGTGCGTGCGTGTGTGCGTGCGTGCATGTGCGTGTTCGTGTGTGTGTGTGTGTGTGTTTTGGAGGTGGGAGGTCATTACAGTGTGGCATGCAGGCAGTTAAGTGAACAAGGATTCAGGGGTATAAGAGGCCCCCTTGTATGTACTGTGCAGGTAGAGAAAACACACACACACACAGACATACACACACAGACACACACACACACACACACACACACACACACACACAGAAAGACAGAGAGACAAAATTGTAGGTTCTGTGTAGTGAGACAGGGCTATATCTGTAAGGTGTTAACAGTGTGAGTGGATATGAAGGGAAGGGGAGGGCAAGGAGGGTCAGCTGTCATTTCCTGAGCTCCACCTTCATTTTCTTATAGCAGCCGCAGGCCAGCCAATGTATGGTGTGAAGAAAGGATTGGGCTATAACACTGTTCAGTGTGGTTGAGTAAAGATGCTGTCTTCTGCTCTCAGTTTTCCTATTGTCCTATCACAGGCAGTAGAAGGTTTGTATGAGATTTCCAAAAATGTATATATATTATATATATATATATTTACATATAGGATTAAGTCCTGCGCATGCAAAATCACCTTTGCAATAGTGATGTGTCAAACCCTCAGTGTGGTGACCTCTCAGTACACCCTTTCTGTGCTTGTATGTGTGTGTGGGAGATTCTGTCTTGTTTCAACACATTTCAATATAAAGGTTGAGGACATCATCAAAAGGAGGGAACACATCATTGAGAAAAGCCTGATCAGCTGAAATGTTTTGTTAATTTCATGTAGATTTTGAGCATTTTTGTGCAATGTCAATTTAGAGGTCTCTTTTTCTTTTACTATCGCAACTTTTTTTTTTTTTTTTTTTTTTTTTAGATTTGATGCCCTAACTGGGCGTCTTACAGGCTCCTTTGCTTTGGTACATGTGTGGAGTCTGGAACATATTTCATGATAAAAGTCCACCCCACCATTCCTCAACTCCTAACACCAAATCCAACATACTAGAAATGATCAAATAAGCACGAGGCTTCGGTACAGCATCTTGAATTCACCCGCTACACTGCTCTGAAACAGATATGATGTGGTGGACCCATTAAAAGCCGGCATGGCACAGATCTCAGCCCCTCCCACTTACCTTTCACCCCCACTGCACGTTTGTCTGATCCCCCTGTCAGTTTCAAATTTAATTACATACTACTCGACATACATAGCCCTTACCCTGTCATTACCCTGTCTGGGTCCACCCACTCATCACAGACGCATGCACACACCCCTGTGCTGAGAGTAACCTGCCTCCTGCTGACTGGTTATGATAGTGGATGTATGTGCAAGTGTGTGTGTGTGTGTGTGTGTAAGTGTGTCCCCCTCTCTCTGTTTCTCTCTGTGCCTGGGATGTGGAGATTTGTATGGCGTGTTAGTCACACCCTGTGTTATCAGCATCTCTGTGATGAGCATAAGCATAGCCTGAGGGGACTGAGGGTAGTGTCACAGATGGTACAGTGTCAGGGTCCCTGAGTGTGGTTTCGATGATGGTGAGTAGCTCTCATCCCTTCTCTCCCTCGTCTCATCACCCCTTGCTCTGGCACTGCCAAGGTGCCACTTCCTCTTACACGGGGTAAAAGGCCGACCCCGTCTCACCCTGTAGCCAGCGACCCGTGTCGTACCTCCTTTTTAACCAGCCCGCCGAATGTGGCAATCGATGCTTCCCAGAAACCCTGGCCTAATCCTGTTATCCTTTTCCTTCAACAACCTGGAAGGGACAAGGGGCGGGATCCCAAAAGTCGGCAGCCAAGAGAGCCGCACAGAGCCTGCCCCTATCACTGTGAAAGCGGGCTTAGCTGAAGCACAATAGGTGTGTAATTTCAGGTTTTTGTTAAGCCAAAATCCAATCACATACATGACTGCAAGATCACAGAGAAACACAACAGGGAGAAGGGGGCTGGGAGGTGGAGGTGTCTCTACCTCACACAAACAACCTCCACGCAACTGAGACATTATTGATGCCAGCCCACTAACTAGCTAACCCTCGGCAGAGAGATTAGTCCTGCTCTCTGTCCCACATCTCAACACGGTACGGATGGTCTGACACCTGACTCCCTCGTAGCTTGGCTCTTTTTGGATCAGAGTAAAAAGCAGTGGATATCCCCAGGTCTTTATCTGGTGTCGCTCAACATTACCTTGTTTACTTTTACCATGCAAGGAAATCTAGAACTCACCAAGCATGTTTAGAAAACCTGAAAAAAAAAAAGCTCTTTCCAGGAAGGTAGTGTGAGTGCTGGTGGTGCAAACTCTCTCGGCAGCAGTGCTCTTAGCTATCCAACATAACACTGTCTTCTCATCTCACTAATTACAACTATTATGCTTAATCAATTCCATATAAAAGGGCATGGTTTTAATTTCACTATGTTCATCTCCTAAATACTCTCATAAGAACTTAAAAAGAGTAATACAAAGTCTGTAGTCTCCTCCTGAGACTTGAGTCAAGCACAATTGAAAATTTGCGTTGCAGTTTGCAGTTTTGTTTTTGCCTCTTATTTTTGCGATGATAAATGAAATTAATACATGCGTTTAATATTTGAAATGCTAAGATGAATAATTTATGACTCCAAGGCAGATTAAAAGTGAAGAAAAAAAAGGGGGAGAAAAAATCAGTAATCACCACTACACAAATTCAGGACAAGTGAAAATGAATTTTTAACTGCCGGGGCCCATTGGTCTCTCTGTTCTGGTTTGTGTGTTGGGAGCTGTTGAATTAATGGTCTGCATCTTGACCTCATTCCACCAGTGTAGCCTGAGAGTTTTCCTTTGAAGCTGATTTCAAGCAAAAAAACATAAAGCCTAATGCATCTATTCAGGAAGCCTAATGAACCCAATACCTTAATACCAAGTAATACTAATCCATGCTTGCTCACAACAGACAGACATGATCATTACCATCATCATAATTATTATTCATGTAAGGCAATTAATGTTGCTGGTACCTCTATTCTGATGGCTTCATTAGCATGGTCTTGAGGCAGCAATGGACAGATGCAAAAGCTAGCTGGGACAGCTTTAGTGTCCCAGAGATATCTATTATTGATAAGGTGGCATTTCCCATGGTGCCCCAAAGTTTCCTTGCCCCAGCAACCTGGACGGTCCTCCAGGAACCCAGGAAAGAGATTTACAACATCCCAAAGGGTTTTAAAAGTGTTAATCTTCAAAGACATGGGGGTTTGTGTCCTGCATAATGGTCCTTATAGAGGATTCAACAGAACACAGCTCGGTTGGGGGTTTATCTAATAAACTCGCGCCATGCAACCACAAACTGTGCTGTGCCTTTGTCTTTGCCAGGGAATATGCCACTCTGTTCTGTTCCTAATACTTTGAGTAAAGTCAAACAAACTAAGGATCACCTAGAACAATGGCTTTCATCTTCTGATACAGTGACAATATCCATGGTAAAAGCCATAGATTTTCCCCTCCTCCATTGTTCAAGTAGTTTTGTCAGAAATCTTCTTAATAGAAGGGTGGTTAACTCCAAGCTCTAACACTGAACTGAATATTCATGCAGAGAGGAGCGAGCTATCAAATGCATTTAGCCATCAGAACAAACAAAGTGGATTGCCTGGCCAAATCCCTTGAAACGGCTGGCCAGCCCTGGCACTGGTTAAAGTCTCACAGTCAAAATAAGAAGTGAACTAAATGCAAGATAAACAACCCAGCCGACCTGTTTTCACTTAGGATACATATTTGTGGCCATTTATTTCTGATTTTCGGCATACGGAAAAGTCTCTGATCTTGAAACATTTAAAAGGAAAAAAGTAGCACTCTCGGGCCTCTGAGAAATAAAACACGAGAACTTCCAGTAAACATAATGTCAAAAAGAAGATTTCATGCAATTTCAGTTCTCTAAAATGCAGACAAAATGCACTTGACCACACATTAATAGATTTCCTCTGCTAAAGAACACATGGAACCCATATCGTTCTTATGAGGCCTCTCCTGAGCTGTTGCTATTCATGCTGACAGAAAAATATCAAGCTACCCTCATGTTTAAAAGTCACATCTGTGGAATATCTAATATGAAAAATGTAATGATGATGTATATTCAGAAAGGATATATGCTGGGCATAGCTTGAATAGTAAAGGTAATGGGAAGAGCTTTACTTTGAAGGGGTAATGGGTAATGTCTGCCATATATATTGCAAAAATGGTGGTGATTACTGTATTGTATAGTATAGAGAGTGTCTTTGCATTGCCTACCCATCACAGTGAAGAGGGAAATCTCTCATCCTCAAGCCAACATTCATATGAGCTCTTGATCTGCAATAGATGAGATGGAAGGACAGCCAGCGATGAAGGGATTGTACGTTGTGTAATTGTAAATGATTACCGTCTTTATACTGTCAGACTCTCTCTCTCTCTCTCTCTCTCTCTCTCTCTCTCTCTCTCTCTCTCTCTCTCTCTCAGCACCAGCAGCTGGTTGAAATTCTTTCATGGTTTCTGAAGCCAAAAAAGAGCCTAATTCCACCAAATGGTGAGCGAGGAAAAAGAGCCACCCACTATAGATATTTCCATCCAGAGAAATGAAATATTAAACGTGTTCATTATACCCTCAATTTGCAGTTATTTCTCATTGCACACGGCCATTTTCCCATTTTCCCCGCTCTCTTATTGGCACGGCGCTCAGGGCCTTGAGAGAAATCTCTCTTTTATTATTTAAATCCATGCATGGGGGCTGAGCCAGGCGAATCATCTCACGCCTGTGAGCCCACTCCCTAATTCTGATTGGCAGCTTGATACATACTCACCGGATGGAGAGGGCGATAATGCCAGTGACAAAGAAAAAATATCTCCTCCCCGTTATGTTTTTATTGGGAACAGGAAATATGGAGTCCACACACAATAAAAGTAGCCTTAATAATTGGAAGTGGCAATGGGCTGTGTCCGCGAGTCTGTAGGGCTGTCAGCACAGCGATGTAAATTTCTTTGACATGTTTTTGTCTGGCTAAAACTTTAATGTCGTGGGTGTGACCAATCGGATGCAAATGTTGTTTTCATCCCTCGCCGATGAGATGACCTCTGTCATTTCCCTGGGGAAATCACGCTTTAAAAAGTATTTGATAGCTGTTACTCCCCACACACACCAACTCACTTTCCTGTGAAAAATGCTCACTGACAAGCTTGCATATACACATATGTTGGTCATCTATGAAGGCACACATGCACACACACACACGCGCGTGCACACACACCTGTGTAGTTGCATGGCACAGATGCTCACCACAAACTTTAACACTGTCTTAGAATGAGTATCAACACTCTGATCATGGACCTCCCACCCACTCATCCCTGCTTTGGTAATACATTCAACATGTGACCGTACTGTATGCCTGCCTATTCTCAAACAGACACTTGACTTGATTGAAGGTACTCTTTCATGGCCTCTCTAATGGTTCAGACACAGCAGGCTGTCTGTCAGCCTCTCATAACCTTTGACAGGATATAGCACTGCCTCTAACCAGCCCAGGCTCCCCTGCTTATATGCATCCACACCCACGACACAGGCACACGCAACATATAGTTTTCTGTGTTCATATTATGTGTGCTTTTACACACACACACACACACACACACACACACACACACACACGTGTATATATGTGTGTGCTTGTCTGAATAATGCTGCATGCGAAGGCCAGCTTTAATATCGTCTGGAATAACGGGCTCTTTTGTACATTGTGAGGCAGCCAGCATCTGAGACCAATAAAATAGTGGCCCTTGGGTCAGTGCTCAAAGGATGAAGGAAGAAGATATAATCATACACAGAGGACACAACACCTTTTTTGTGCTTTCTCCGCATATTTGGGTGCAGGGAGAGTGCAGGGCCTTCATAAGTTTAATATTTTCACAGTGTGACCTTTTGTCACTAATAGAGTGGCTCGCCAATAAGGATATATTGTATCTTTAGGGTGTGCAGCCATATTAGTGTGGCAATTGACTGTGGAAGGAGGAAGGCGAGCCGCATGGAAGACACATGGTGTTAAGGCGGATGCAGACAGGAAGCATGTGTGTGTGCTTATGGGTCAGGATGCGTGCTTGTATCTGTGCGACTATAAGTGTAGGAGTATGTATGTTCATATGTGTGAAGTTATGCGTGTGTGAGAGACCTTGTGTGTGTGTGTGTGTGTGACTTTTTTTTTTTGTTTTTTTGCAATATATCTCATAATGACATTTTGGAATGTCTCTGGAAAATGGATCCTAAGCCACGGAGGTTGACAGTCAAAAACCACAAGCTGAAGTTAAGCCTCAGCATTGCAGTGAACCATATGCTAAACCCATGTCATGCCCAACTCCGGAGATCCAGCAGCAGCGATTGACTAAAGCCGTAAGATAAACATTGCGCTGAAAACAATTTGAGGCCATTTTGGACGATTTGTTTGATAAAAGCCACTAGTTTCCAGTCTGTGGCGACGGGCTGAGCTCAGTTTCCATCTATAGAAGTGTGTCATGTTGTCTTAGTGGTGGTGAGGCCTCATTATCTTCTATTAAGCCCACATGCAGATGCGGCTTTTCCTGACATTATGATTTGCAGGTAGCGCTACCCGTCATCCAATCATGTCTTGATGTCATGACTGGCTCCGCCCCTCAGTGTTAGGGTAAGCGCCATTGGTCAGCAGGGACTCCAGTCTGTGCCACCAGCACCTGTTGTGAGTGACTCCAGCAGTCTGAGCCAAGCCCTTTATCCCACGTCTCCCCAACAATCATTACAGCCAGCTTACTGAGTTATTATAGCGCAACCTTAGCACATTTACACTGACTGCCAGATATCCTTGCGGGTATACTCTTCATCTGCTTCTTGATGTTATTTTCTTCACCTATTTCATCCCCCAGGTTGCACAGACAACCTCTCTTTATTTAGGGCAGGTAATAATTAGAGCAGACGGGTTGTTTGATTTCCACCTTGATAACACCTTCAGAATGTCGTCAGTGAGTGTAAACATGTACCCGCTGCTAGTTTGGCTCCTTTCATTTGGATCATTTGTTCTTGTCTCTTTTTGAAAAACAGGTTGTTGTGGTGTTTGTATGCATTTGTTTGTGTGCTTTATGTGTGTGTGGTAGTTTTGGTGTGCATCTGTGGCTGCGTGTGAGTGTATTTTCGACTGTGCACGTGTTTGTGTTCGTCTGTGGTCGTGTGGGTTTGACTCTGCGTGCTTGAGTGTGTCTGTGTGTGTGTGTGTGTGTGTGTTGCATGGAGGCTGGGTTTTTTGATCTTGGTGGGGAGACGTGAGTTGCCCTGGGCTCTGAGGCTCATTAGGTATGTACTCCTCTGAATGCGAAAGTATTTGTTAAACCACATGACAAGAATACCTCTCTGCAGCAACAGATGTGCTGTAATTAGAGAGGGCTTAAGTTGTCTTAGAGCTGTGTGGAAAGTCATCACCAGCTGATAAGTTTACAACGGTGCCCTACACTACCCCTCCCTCATGAACACACACACACACACACACACGCACAGATAACACACATACATACATTATATGCAAAGCTAATCAAGCAGACAAACACCACACAGACACAGATCCACAGACAAACACACATCTGACAAAGGAATGGAAAGTACAAATACCACTAGACCGACACACAGCAACACACACACACACACACA
Source organism: Myripristis murdjan (assembly GCF_902150065.1). Lineage (NCBI taxonomy): Eukaryota > Metazoa > Chordata > Actinopteri > Holocentriformes > Holocentridae > Myripristis > Myripristis murdjan. The sequence continues at coordinate 21,247,404 of NC_043982.1, forward strand.
CACACACACACACTCTGAACTCTGTGTTGTTGCATTATACAAACCTTATTGCCAGGAAGAAACAATATAACTCATGCAGGAGATGGAAATACAAGTTAAATCCAAAACAAACTTTTGAAGGGTTTGAACATATAACACTAATCATATATACTTCACTATCACTGGCCCATTAGGCACATTAATCAAATTAACACTTCATAAACAGGATGATTATACCCTTAAAACTGCTACTGTTTTGTAAATGAAGGTCCAAAATCAACAAACAACTTTCCATATCGAGTAACATTATTCCATACTAAGTTGTTCCGTTATGCCACTGTATTCTCTTTCAAATGCCGGGGATCTGATTTTGGTATTAATCTCCTTTCTGTAAAAACATAAGCCACTGACGCCCATGACATTAAAGCATTCTTATAGCTGGGATGATATGTTGGCTTTGCATTGAGGCCAGTGGCCCCAGAGATAAAGAGGGCAACTGATCAGAGCTGTTATCCATTCTGCCGTGAATCAGGAAGATAATGGCCTATCTGTCAGCATGGGTCCTCCATAAAGCCATTAACACCTTTTGTTGTCCCCCTCCTGTTCTCCAAACGTGCTGGGCAGTTCAAAAAGGCAAACGAGGCAATCTGTTAGCTTCGCTTAGACCCTCCGGCCCCCCCTGCTCTAAGCAGCCACACACACACACACACACACACACAGATTCACGTGCATACGCAGACATGTAGACACCCAAACATATACAGATATAGAATACACAACACAGTGAACCGAAACTAAAAAAAAAAAGCAGATTACTATGTGTTGTGATCATAAATCATATGAGTATCATATTACACAACTAAAAAAAGATTACAACACAATAGCACAAATTAGAACCAGCCATTTTCATCTGTTTGTCACTGGGAAAGCTTAACCAACAGTTAAGTTTAGTATAAAATGTGGTTAAGGTTTGGGTGAAAAATTATATAAGTCAACACCTTCACGTGCAGTAGAAATCTTCTTGGCTTGACCACAACACACCATACTTTCCATTACACTATTTCAGGGTGAAAATACTGCCTGTTTCTAGTTGTGTATCCTTCACATGAACCTTACATGGTGGGGAAACAAATTTCTCACTTTTTGTACACAGACCATGTATTTGTATTTTCAGACATTATGTCACACTTTGTGGAGAGGTTCTTGGTGAAGGCCAAATTTTGAATAAATGTTTAAATGTTTGTTGTCACTTCAGAAAGTGTTGCGGGAACTTCCTTTTTCCCACTGTCGCCTGCACAATGGCCATATCACTGGGTGAAATTGTGCCAAAGACCATATAATATGATCAGTTACCAATAAATCACCATCTTTTGGACTGGACCCTGACTTATGATCATAGTGTAATGAACATCTGAGAAAACGCTGCATTCCTGACGGGATGGAAGAGTGTGACAGCAGTTAAACTACACGTGAAATATGGAGGCCGGGACTTTGGCACATAAATGGTGTCACCAGCTTTCTTTTAGCACGCAGTCCCAGATAAAACAAAAGAAAAGAAAACAAGACAAACCAAAACAGAACAAAAAACCAACCAAAACATATAACACCTACTTGCTAGTGTATAGACCACTTATTTATTTATTTATTTGTTTATGTACACATACACAAACCAAAACTGATATGTACACAATTTTGTCTTTGGTTTAGTTTGTTTTGTACATTAGGGAGAAAAAAAATTGCCATTTCTAATGTTCTTTGTAACTTTTACTTAGACTATTTAAAACAAACATAATAATATTTTCAGTATATTAATTTATTCATTCATCATACATATGTATAGACACACACACACACACACACACACACGCACATATGTTGTGTGACGTCATGAAGTCAGGGTAGTTGATTTGCCATAAGTTTATGAGTAGGAACTCCTTCTTTGGGTGATGTTTCATTGTATTTTTTCCAATAAGGGGCTAGAATATCTCAACTTCCAAGTTGTCTTGACTGCAGCATTAGTGTAAAAGTGGTATGAGAAACACTCACGCAAACACACTTACCATACAGACACACAGTTACACATACAGAAGCATAAACACAGCTGCAGACGTACACACAAACACTAACATGCATGCACACAGTGCCCTTATCTGACACCAGCAGTCTTTGTTCGCCTAGGCTCTGAGGCAGTCAAATTAGCCTTGATAAAACAGCACTGCACATTACTGAGAGGTATCAAACCAGAAACCAGCGCTGTGGACAACCTCCCTCCATCTTACTCTATCTCACTCTGTCTTCCTCCTCCTCCTCCACATCCCCAGCGTCATCCGTCCTCCACCAGCAGAAGCCCCCAATGGCTCCCTCCCTCGCTTCCCTCCTCTTTCTTTCCTCTCTCTCTCTCTTTCTCCGTCTCCTGTCTCTGTTGCCTTTGGCGAATTGGCAAATTGTGTTTTACTAACGTGGGTACATGTGTTAAGTGGGGATCAATTGTTTGTTTAACAGGGTGCCTCTATTAGACTGGGAGGATGTAATTAGAGGAGAGGCCCTTTTCTTAATACAGGCAGCATCAGGGAGGGGAGGGAGGCGTACAGGCCGCCCAATCAATGCCAAATCTCATGGAAGGATCGGCAGCAGTTTGGTTCAGGGAAATTAAAAATATGATAAACCTCATTGGAAGGGTGGAGGCTCAGCATTCAGCGAAGTTGTCCTCAGCGTCCTACTGTGTATCCTTGGTTGCTATAGCCTAAAGCCAAAATCCAGTATCCATAATGAACCTGGGCAAGGCATGGATGAAAGCCCCATAATATCTGATTATTCCCATTGCCGTTTTACTGGTTTGCTTTGTTCAGATCAAAGGCGCTCTTTGAAACGCCTCATACCTACTGTGGGCTTGGGTCCCTACGCTTGCCAGATAGGCGGATCGGCAAGCCATGCCAAGAAATTGCCGACAACAGGGAAACAAAGCAAATTCTGCCCATACTCCCCCTCTCTGTCTTCCTCTAAACAACACACACACACACACACACACACACACACACTAAAACGACGTTACACGTACACGCAGGCTTCTTAAAGAAACATTTGCTCACCATTTTGGAAATCAAACAGTCCAGGTTTAAAAGCGGTACCATGAGATCAAGGGGAGCATCTGGCCTTTTTTGGGCACAGGCTGAAAGCAAAACAGTGGATGTGTACCATGTGGGGCCTGAGCAGCCCTCTTTTAGAGGCCTCATGTAAGGACAAAGTGTTTTTACTGACATCTGGCTCAGAGGGAGCAGATGAGCTGCAGACCATCACTCTGTTGTTCACAAAGGTTTTCTGTTGATGTGTGTGATTTTACAGTTAGGTGAAGAGTTAAAGAGAGGCGCATACAGAGGGACAAATGGATAGGCTGGCAAAATACGTGCAGTATAGTCTGTGCGAATGTATGAATTGTGTGTGTGTGTGTGTGTGTGTGTGTGTGTGTGTGTGTGTGTGTGAACCTGTGCGCACGTGCAGCCATGTATGTGTTTGTGTGTGCATGTCAAATTGCCCCAGGACAGACTATAGCCCAGTGGCAGCTCTGCATGTCAGCATGTCAGAATCCCTGTGGATGTTAATGGAGACACTTATGGATATATTTGACTTCCCATCCTCCTGGTAGATGCTACATGATTAGTGGTTGAATCCTCCCTGTGTGTCCATGTATATGCACACAAAGTCCTTGGTTATTCATGCACTGGACACTTTATTTTCACACTGCCTTCCACTGGATATAATCCATTTAGAAAATGGACACTTGGATGCGTGTGGTAGTTTTGCTGACAGTGGATGTTACCAATACTGGATTTTTTTTTCTCTTTTTTACAGAGATTGGAGAAACAAACTTTTGACCATAAGGCTGGTAGTTTGAAACTGTAGGTCACCTGGGAAAAGGTGAGCAGAGTTGTACCCTTCTCAATAGCGTAAGGCTATGACCACACTCATCCAGGAAAACTTGACAGCACCTTTTTTGAAGACGCCTTTTCAAGAAGTTTTCCAAAAGCCCCCATCCACATTGAAACATCCCAAATTACTTAAAACATCCTATTAAGCCTATGCCCTAGACATGCTCCTTCATATGAGATTACAACATAGATCACATGACAAGCCTATGTCAGTATTTTCAAAAAGCTCTGTTTTGCCCTCAACTCCAGACTGGGGTTGTCAAAGTTAAACATTTTGGAGAGCGCTTTTAAAAATACTGGGATAGTATGAACAAATGGCCAAGATATAGGAAAGGAAAAAAAAGATGCATTTTCAAATGTACCCAGCTTAGTGTCGACATAACCTAAGAGTGTAGATGTGCTGGGCAGCTCATGTGTAACTGTATAAATGTGAAGCAGGTGGATACTATTAAAAAAAAAAAAAAAAAAAGATTTGCTCAGCTAGTTTCTTTCGATCAATAACTCATGAAAACCAGTTACCTAGACAACTAACTTTTACCAGGGGAGGAGGGCTACAAATGGATTTAAATATGGAGTATAGCAAGTGCATTTCATTTTGACTTTGGACTTCTGAATGACAATGTACAATATGTGTGGGAACATTTAATATTGTAAGGCAGTGTGTTGTTAACTTGAGCTGCACGGCAGAAAATTCCAAGTAGCTCAGTTGATATGGTGATGAAGTATTGAATGTTCAATCACGGATGCTGAGCATGCTGTAAGCTAGGCTAACTGACTTGAATATCTGTCTTCTCCAATATGGCGTGCAACATAACTGTGGATGCTAGGGGCTAACTGGATACTTTAGCAGGGTGTAGCCTGAGTGTGTATGCTATGTTAACTGGCAGCTGCAGCGTGGCAGCAGATATGGTGCTGAGTGACTGACAGACTCAGAAGCTGCATGCCAGCCAGTCCTGTCTCCTACCAACACCAGCCTGGCAACGGCAGCCATTGTTGTCATCCCCGATTTCACACACGAGCTAAATGACTGTGGTTGCGCCAACCTGCCTCTCACACCAACCAGCGAACACGCGGCTAGTTGTGCAAAACATAGGAATGGAGGGAGTGCATGCTTTGCATATGCGCAAGTGCATACGCAGACAATCACATGCATATTTCAAATAAACAAACAGCAAAAATCAATGGGGATGTACACATGTGACATAGACATACTGTACACAATATATATTTTATTTACATTTAAGGTATTTAGCTCTTATGCAAATTGTCTTACAATGACAGTCACACATAAACATTAATCTAGGCGCAGATACACACTCACTGGATTTGAATACAATGCACTGAATGATAATGTGATAACACAACAATGCATACAAATGAATGGATATTGGTAGATAAATAAACAATAGGTCATTTCCATAGGAAGCAGTGAGCTAGTTTTACTTTCATCACATTACCAATCTAAACAGCCCAGCCATTCTCCAACTATGCAATAAGTAGCAGAGTGACATTCGAGTGGAGCCACCCTTTCTCATCTATTGTCGTGGCCTTTGAAGTTCCTTTTCAGGTCATTAAGCTCCATTTCCCATTCACAGAGAGCTAGTGTGGCGGCTGTTTGAGCGCAACAATGGACCCTAATGACTTAACGCTTCTGTTTTCATTCTCCACCTCTCACCCACCCCTCCTCTCCCTCCTCCTACTCCTCTCCACCCACTAGTCCATTCGCCTCCACTTGTCCCCTTTACCTCTCTAATGGTGGTTCAGCACCCCTCATTTGGCTGCCCACTTTTTTTATGGGGCATTGCAATGAGCTGCAGCTGTGGGGTAAAGCCTGGGTGTAATGTTAACCCAGGCAGAGGAGGTTGACCCCACAGAACAGGGGTCAACACATTGTGGCAGTGCCAGGCCTAGGGTCTATTAGAGGCCATAAAGGTTATTTATCCCATTCAAAGGTCCAGCATGACCACTGCTACCCCACCCACAACCCCCCAGAACCCTTAACCTCCCTCCCAATGAGCTATTTGAACGGCTCATCTCTCTGTTTTGTCATTAAGTGCTCCTTAATTGGTGTAGAATGCACAATTGGTTTGCGTTAGAAAGTGTTGTGAAGTAGTAGGAGGTTAGTGGTTAGTCAATGGAGACAAATACCTGCCCTCATGCCTTTGCTGAGATAGCTGCCTAACATGGGGTAGCACAGCCAGAAAAGAATGACTTGAACAGGATGCTACTGTTATGATCACCTCTCAGTGGACAGGCAGATGGGGAGACATGCAAATTGATAGAGGTGTGCATGTATACAAACTCACAAAGATGTGTGACATATGCTTGCATGCAGACACAAACATGTACACATTAAGACAACTACACTGCACAAACACCCAAGCACGCATAAATGTGACTTACTCTTGCAACCGGAACTGCATGGATAGGCATACACACACTCATAGACACACACTGGAGCATAACCTGTCATACCACAGTGAGTAATATATTTACTTATGACTTCAAATAGGTGCGTCACAGTGCCCTTTCTCCAATAGAGCTGGTCAGGGCAGAGACAGTTTATCCTCTTCCCCTGCACAAGTGGCAGGCTAAGCAGTAACCCGAGCTGAAAAAACAAAAGGCACAAAGCCAATCGGCAAAATCAAACTGACCCCTGTCACTCTCTCCCTCTGCCACTGGCGTAATCTTAATTGAATCAGCCTCACAGAAAGATGTTGACACTGAGAGATTGCACAAACCTGGGAGGCCTTGGCAGGCCAGGGGAAATGCTGGGAAAAAAGTCCCCCAGCCTATTCATTAATGTGTCCCCCTATGTTCTGCACCCCCATTTCTCACTGTCTCTGTTAGATAATGCCCCCCACACCCACCCCCAAACCAATTTGATCTCTCACTGTGGTCCGCCAAGGAGGCCTCCAATTTTTCAACCACGTTGAGGCAATACAGCTGGCTAAGGCCAGCACGATCAACAGTGCTACCATGCACCTACACTCACACCATCAGAAGTAGCACTATACACTGAGCCCAAGTGAAGGCACTACCTAAAGGCGACTTAAGTGTCATCTTTTCAGTTTAAGCTGTTTTCCCGTACTGTTGAGGTCAGAGTTCACTGTAGAATTTCATCTTCTATTGGTTACCATGACAGCAATCATGGCAACCTATCGTTATAGAAATTGGAAAAGAAACCTGCAGAAAGCTTTGTATGAAGCTTCATGTGAACAGCTATTGGCTGGTGGAGGATAGTGTCTATGCTTTGGGTTTAATGGCGTGTTTGTTTTCATGGGGGGGCGATGATTGGCTCTGTCATTCCCATGAGATCCATCCATCATGAGGCTCTCCATTGTGTCTTCATAGGCAATCCACTGCAAATTGTCCAACCTTTCTCAGTCACTAATAATCACTTCTGTCTTAGGAGTATGAAACAAAGGTTGAGCTCATGTTCTCACTACCATTCTGTTTCATTCATTAATTTCATCACAGTATGTGTAAGTCATTTTGCCTGATTACATGTTATTGAATATTGAATGTTTAAAGTATAGATGGCGCTTTATGTGAATCCTCCTCATCATCATATTGTGTCACTATGAAATTGTGTCATTTTGCACTAATTCCTGGTGCAGTGTATTTGTCATTTGAAAAGGTACCACCTCTGATTCTGATATCTAGATTTTGGTTTGTAATATTTGTGTTAAGTGGCTGTTTCACGGCAAACCCTACTTATCTGTTATCAGTCGAATGCCATATGCCTCTAACAATGCTAGTTTTTCTGGATTTTAAGAAATGAGAATGGATAGCAAACATCCCAGTGAATCCCATCAACAAGGTTAACCATGCTAGTGGTAAAATCTACTGTGAGATGAAAAGTGACAGAGTTAGGAAACACCCTGGTCCTGGCTGGGTTAGATCTGCATATGAATGGCAGGCTGCTCCATGCAGGTGGCATGCGATAAGAGCCCTAATCTAGATGAAGAACCATGGTGCAGGCCTCCCTTATTAGCTCTGATGAAGCAGTGGTGCGGGTTGAATGCTAATACCCAGCTCCCTCCCTCCACTCCCAGTATGGTTTCCCAGGCTGACACCCAGCATTTCAGTTCCTGTGCTGTAAGCAAAGCATTGTAAATAAGGCCAGGGCATGACGCCGGGTGGATCACATCAAAAAGTGAGACTGGCAGCTTTGGCTCTGTTGGAGGAAGAAAGGATAGCTGATGTAAGGCCAATGTAGTGCATGCCATCATTTGATCAGGCCTGCCTCCACTACCATGTAGCGCCCATGTCCTGGACAAGAGCAGAGACGCCAGATTCTGCCTCGGGGCAACTCTCATGCATTATGCATGTGCATTATTCATACAATTATTGATAACGCTTTTCACATTGGTGATTATTCATACATTAATTATTGCAGCCGCTAATGTGCGAGCATTAAAGATATTGTTATTAATGTCAAGCCATTTGAAGAGTGTCTGTGCTCCCAGCGGTCTGCTTCTCTTTGGTTATTTCAAAGCCAGAAGGGGAGAGAGAGAAGAGCATAGGGGGATTTTGGAGAGGGCTGAAGTGGAAAGGGAGAGTGTTACACCAAAGGAGAAGGAGGAAAAAAGAGCTTCACACACTCACAAAAAGAGGAGGTAGCTAATGTTTACCAATGCTGTTTTGAGGGTTGGTTGGCATTCCCAGAGCTGTAGAGATAGAGAGCTGAGTAGGTGTACATCTGTAAAGCCAAACTAGCGTAGGATGCTAAGAGGGCAGAGGCTGAGGCATACTCTGGAGCACCTCTGATGCCAGGCAGGGTGTCTGATAGCCGGGTTGGCTCCAGCCCCTAACTCCCCGTTCTCACCCTTCCTCACTTTTTTTCCTCCTCCTCCCTCCCCACAACACACACACACACACACACACACACACACACACACACACACACACACACACAAATAAAAAAAACACTCCTTGAATCTCTACTACGGTTGTGATAGATCACATCCAAGAACATGCAGTGTAGGTCAATGCATTGATGCTTACCTGAATAATTCATTCTGCATGTGTACATAGTCTTAATTACAGTTAATTATTTATAGCCCCAATACTACTGGAGTGGTATTGTTTCCATTAATTAGGAAACTGATTTTGACAATTCTTTAATGCGCTCACCGTGACAAAAACTACGATGGTTGAGTCCACTTGGTTTTCATCATTGCACCTGATAAATTACCTTCTTATTCACATTTGTTGATGGGTGAGTTTGAGTAAAGAAGTAAGTTATTTTAAACGGTCCTGCCTCAGTTGCTTTTTCAGTGATCACCACAGAGTAATACAAAACAAACATCCCATTCACACTTGGTTTTAACATCCGTTTCAGGTGATCCAATCACAAATGGACAGCTGTATGTATATTTGTTCAGTGCATCTTGGAGATGCGTTGTGATCTGATCACTCAAACCATGTTTGGATGTGATCGGGGCGCATTCAGCCACATAACATTTATCGTGCAAATGCCAATGCATTCACGCACCTCCCCAACATCGGAAGACCAGTTTATTGAGGGAAGGAGAGCTTGATAGGCTGTTGGTGGTGAAACAGAAATGATGATACATCGATGATGATACAATGAATGAAGTTTGGTTTCTCAGTGAGATAATGGTATCTTCATTAGGTAATTCAAAAATAGGAAGTAGGTTTGGCTGAGCTGCTTTGTTAATGGACCAGAGATAGGGAATAGGATGGTTGGGGGACATTGGGAAGATAGTGACAGCATTGGAATATAGAAGTGAGGAGGAAGAATGGGTGGGAGGGAGTTGCAATAAGGCACAGAGGATTCAAGTAGAAAAGAAAGAAAAGAAAAGAAAGTACTTCTGACAGATCTGAGTTTGATCACAAATTTGATCACAAATGGATAGCGGTACTATGATACATTTGAAATGCATGACAGTACCAGGTGTGAACGCTGATCTGTCTCAGCTGTCCACTTGTGATCAGATCATCCGAGACGATTGTTAAAACCAAGTCTGAACAGAGCCTAAGGGTAGCTCTCATTTTGTATTTCAGAGTGTCTTCTCTGGTTGGCAGGCCAAACTGGGAGAGGTTCCCAGGGATCCACAACCTCATTTGTTCTTACATACCAAACTATGATGGGGTTGGATAAGGGGATATGTACGAATGTAGCTGAGTGTGATTACTGGCTCAGTCAACAAGCTGATGGTCTGTGCATGGGGACTGGTGGAGGAGTGGGAGAGAGAGAGAGAGAAAAGATGAGACAGAGAGAGAGAGAGAGAGAAAATTGCCCACGTTCCATTGAAGTGTCAGATTGCCAGGGTATTCCTTAGGTTTTATCCCCACTCAATAAATAGTAAATCTATTTCCAACACTGGACTGTATTGTCTGTGTGGCCTGTGGAAGCTGCTGACCTTTAAGTCAACTATTTAGTGAATCAACATTATCATTCCAAGCTCTTTTGCCCTGGCTGAAACATTAGCCCCTCTCAGGGCTGAGGCTTTCTGGGATGTTTCCAGTCTAGCCGCCAGCAAGGCTCGTCCGGGGACCGCTGGAGCCAACGCAGCGATCCAGTTACCATTCTGTGTGTTGCATTACAAAAAGAGCACATTTGGCACCGCTAATCGGCTGTAATGCTATTGCCATCGATAAAGTGTGTGAAACATCATTCTTGAGAGATCTTCCCCAAGTCATTTAGCCTCGTAATTGACTTTTAAAGCAGTCTGGGCCATGGAGTGATACTGCAGACCAGGTGGGCTGGATAGAAATATATCTTTTATTTCTTGGTCTGTGTGATGGGATAGTGCATGAGCGAAAGAGAGACTGTTGGTGGGAGGTGGAGACAGACATCTTCCAGCTTCCCAAAAGTAGGAGCAATCTCTCTCTCTCTCTCTCTCTCTCTCTCTCTCTCTCTCTCTCTCTCTCTCTCTCTTTCTCTCTCTCTCTCAACCCCCACATGTGAGCTCAAAGCAGATAATGCAGAAAGCTCTTCTCCTGAGCCGAGGAGGTGGCATATTGATTTTGTCTTAGATGAGGTCTCTGAAACCTCATTTACTCCCGTTGTCATCGTGGTGGAACATCAGTGTCTGACAAGCTGCACTTCCCCCTTATATCTATCCCGGCAGCCATCTTGGAAACCGGCGAGGGATGCTAATGTGTGCGAGCATTAGCGCTGTCCTCTTCCAGTAACGCTGTTGACAGAGCGCTTGCATGATAAGATGTATGAGGCCAGATAGTGTTGCTGCTGACTAACCATTGTGCTGTCTAAATAAAGCCCTGTGTTTAAGCACTGATCTGCTCTTATTAGGTTACAGTGCAAACACAGGGGAACATCCCAGGTGGACCTGCCATCTTGGCATGTGGGTCACAGTGAAACACGGCACTCCTATGCCCAGAGCTGTTTTGGCATTCAGAGGTCCAGGGATGACGCTGTCCAAGTTTCCTGACTTGACGTTATAATCTTCAGGGATGGATTATTGAATATACTATTCCATAAAAATATAACTTTCAATCGAAAATAATTTTCCTGGGGGCATGTTTATGTCAAGAATGGACAAGTCATCAGGCTTAAAGGATTCTTTTTTTCTTTTTTTTTTTTGTTAATCTGAGCAAGACTGGCATAATCAAACCAAACATGATACATTGTGTGAGTAAGCTTTGGCTTGGCTCATAGCACCACCCTGCTTTCAACAGCAAACAAAGCCTGAATGACAATAAAAAAGTATGTGAAGCAAACCTGCCCACCAACACTCTGACTCACACTCCTAGCACCTCATAGTACATGCCCTCCTTAAAAGAAACCGGCACAATTACACTTCTCTCAGCCAGAGGGCAGAGATTTCTATGTATACATAAATGGCAGTTGGGACTTTTTTCATTAAACAGGGGGAAATTATGCACAAAGACGTGTCTATGTAATTAAACTAATTAAAGAACATCATTAATAAAATATCAGTGAAGCCAGCTGTTTACAGTGTGTGGTGGGGCCTGGGGACGTGAGGAGAGGGAGAGAGACAGACAGAGTGTGTTTTAATATGTGCTTTTAAAGGGATCCCTGTGGTGTGGGGTTTCTCCAGGGACAGGGACCCCTTTGTAACGGTCCCTGTGGAGAAAACAACAGCAATATCAACAACACCCTCAAACATTCAAATACTGCATTATGAAGGGAAAAAACCCACAAGAACAGTACTTTGTTTTTTTTCCTACGGATATTTATTCTAAGTGCGTGGAGACCATGAGAAGTTGTCTTGTAGATAAAGTGTTGACAAGGCATTTCCATTTTAAAAAATATTAGTATTTCCTTCCTTGTTTACCTACATGCCTGTATAACTAGTTACCAACTAATATATTAAGTTGATTATATATTAAATTATCCATTTGTGTTTAGCTGTTATTTATTTTTCTGTTCATTTGTTTCATTATTTTTATGTTTATATTCTTATCTACTTACTTTTCTAAAGTTACACTTTAATGAGGACTATCTAAACTCAACTGATACAAAAAACATGGATTACTCAAGCTCACTAATGACTTATAAATATTCCTTTTGTTGTTGTTGTTGTTGCTTCTCCTTTTTGTGAGTTGTATCTCAATGGTCCTCACCTCAGTTCGTCTGCAGAAGTTTTGCATTGTGCATGCATGCAAAGCATGATCCTCGTCCACTTTACATGGATAACTCCTACGTCACATGGTGCCTCAACCAGTGTTTTTGTCTGCACACACTGTGTCATGTCATTTATAATGGGAACCTTGTCTAAGCTAATAAATGAGGGATGTGGCTCTGTGGTAATAGTCAACATGCTGATAAAGGGACCAATGGACATAGTGAAAGAGAGCCCAATTAATAATGCATTGCTGTCTGACTGTCTGGCCCCAAGGACGGGCCTGCTGAAAAATGGAGGTCAGATGTTCCCCTGAAGTGGCCAGTGATCCCTCTGTCCCCCAGTCTCCAGTGTCCAAAACGTCTAACTGTGTCCAAGAAAGACCCAATGAGAGTGCACTCATTAAGTCTGTATTTAAAGACTAAGAAACACAATAGCTGTACGCCTTAATAAGTATTTTAATGATGCATTGCCACATGCAGCTGGAAGTGGCATGGAAGTGACTATGCGCATATGAGTGTATGATATATTGGTGTATACATCTTTGCTTAGTCTGCACATACACACATACACACTCTCTATCTGTGCTGTGTCTGTGTGTGTGTGTGTGTGTGTGTGTGTGTGTGTGTGTGAATATGTGACAAATGGTCGTGGAGGTGACCTCTCTTAAGAGCAGTCACCAGCGAGGGCCTGCCTGTGACCCTTGGCCACTTAGCCACATTAATCACAGCCCACTCCTCCCTAGCTTTTATCAGCCCTGCTGAAAGCTACTGTCCAGCCCCCCCACTCCCCAACCCCTCACCCCATCACCTCTCCTCCTTCCCTCCCTCCCTCTCTACTTAAGCCATTCATAAGGCTCTCATCAACTTCAGGCCACAGGTATCAGTCCATCACAACACATTTATCAGGGCCTGCTCTTATCAGCCAGCGGGGCTTGAATATGGAAATGGGATCCCTGCCACTGATAAGGACGGCCTGGATTATCCCTTGCTCTCCTTCATCAGATAGCCACTGAGGAATGGTAACAGGCCGGAACATTCCCCCATTGTTTTGCAGCAGTGCTGATAGGAGAAGGGGGCCATGCAATGGAGAAATAGATGTGTGTGTGTGTGTGTGTGTGTGTGTGTGTGTGTGTGTGTAAATGGGGTGGGGTGGCTGAAATAGGGTCAGTATGACTACAGGTGATAATTTGGATTTCCCTGCTCACTCCTCACCTGTTGGTGTGTGTACAAACACACACACACTGTGCACCTTACACACCTGAACTCTGACCTGGTCATCCAGAGAGACCCAATAGTATCTTAGTCTGCAGCATTCACCATACATGCACGCACACACACAAGCTTGACATTCAAATTAATACAGGCAGATACAAATGTCTATGCCAACATGTGCATGAACAACCCATGTACAAAAACACACATAAAGGCACACATGTGTAAATGAATACCAGCACATGCGCATGCTCACAAATAAACACACACATAAATGTACAAATGCACACATACATATAGATGCAATGACACATGCAAACATGTGCATGCATACAATTCATACAGATACCATCCATATATGCACACACAAGCGCACACAAACCTTCACACAAAATACTCTCTCTCCTCAGCACGTGTTCAAACTAAAATAGGCCATGCCTAATTAGGGCCTCGCTACCTGAGCAGTTTCTTCAAAGGCAGCCGCTCCTGTGCTAATCTGAGGCATCGCTTCATTATGAATTCTTCAAAGTCCCACCCAGCTGTCAAGTGTGCTTGTTGAGAGGGCCGTCATTAGTGTGGCTAGTACAGCAGGCACAAAGCCCACTCTGTTGTTCTGTGTTTCTCCTGCCCTGACACAAACACACACTTGTGCTGGGGTGACTATTGTGACCCACGATGAGTTTGTCGCCGTCTGAAGTGCTCAGGTGTGTTGACTTGGACACACTCCACACAAAGGAGTATTGACATGACTAGGAGGGTTCCTGCAAAATCCCTCACGCTAAAAGAGAGGCCCGCCATGGCTTATCTTATCAGATGCATTATTAGCTGCGATCGGCAAAACTATCAAAAGAACGTTAGCTGACAAAAGAGGCCCTGTCCAATGCCCACAGTAAAGCACACCGCCAGTGGCCGTTAAGTGATTTATATGAGCGTCTTTAAATGGCTTTTGGTAGGGCTTTGATAAGACACAGAGGCAAGCCTGTGTATAGTTGACACACTCAGCTGAGTGTGAACTCACCACTACGCCCTGGGCTAGAATCAACAAGGGCTACTACGTGTTAAATGGGCTCACACAACTCATGTTACAGACAACTTTGTCTACTTTTGTCAATGTACAAGGATTGCACTGCAGATCCTGTGTTGACAATAGCTCTGTTCTACAATACTGCAATATGAAGAGTTCTATTCAAAAACATTGTGTATTGATTTTGAAAAACACAAACACACACAAACACACACAGACACAATAATAATCATAACCTGAATTTCATTATTACTGGCAAAAAAAACTTACCCCCAAATCTTTGAGGTGCCATGATGATGATTTTATTATTATTATTATTATTGTTGTTGTTGTTGTTGTTGTCGTTGTTGTTGTTGTTATTGTTATCATTAACATTATCATTATCAGCATTATTATTATTATTATTATTATTATTATTATTATTATTATGTATTGCTTAAGTAGTAGGTTTGTGGTGGCAATAAAAGTAGTAAAAAAAAAAAAAAAAGGGTGACATTTAACAAATTCAACAGTGATATCCCCAATAATTTCCCTTTATGAAGCTTCAAAGTTAGATTTTGTTTTTCTCCATATTATATGACAAATATTTTGCTGGTTGCAACACTTGAAGCTATATCACACTTACATTGAGTGAAATATTAAAACCTGGATGTCATTGTTTTATGGCTGCACCATTACATCAAATAGAAAATATCTAGATATCTTGTGAATAATTTTATACACATCTCCCTGTAATTCAGCAGGACATGTTTGGTATCTTTGGGATCTCTACTAGAATTCAAAATCGAATTCTAGGGGTTTGAACTTCTTCTAGTGGTTTGACAATTCTACTTATGATGTCAGGACCCTAAATGACCTTCCCCCTGGTCTGTTCAGAGACGTGGAGCTTAAAGTAACAGAATGATGGACCTTATTTGACCTTTACTTATAAAGGGAAGGGTTTTACTGAGCATATTTGCTCTTTTTCAGGACTGCCCAGCTCCTTATCATTCATACACACATTCACACTTGGAAGCTACCCAGGACAACCCCAAATCTCTAATGCTGGCCACTGAATAGCTCTGCTGCGGCAATT
This sequence comes from Myripristis murdjan, assembly GCF_902150065.1. Classification (NCBI taxonomy): domain Eukaryota; kingdom Metazoa; phylum Chordata; class Actinopteri; order Holocentriformes; family Holocentridae; genus Myripristis; species Myripristis murdjan. The sequence goes on from NC_043982.1 coordinate 21,263,201, forward strand.
GCAGAGTAAGTGCCCAACTCATGATCACCTTGACTGTAATTATTGATTGAGGGGAAAGCGTTTATCATTTCATTTCTTTGCGCAGAATTTTATATTCAGGATTTTGAAATTACGAGCTTGCTTCCCTAACCTTAAAACTGACACCGATCCCATTTAGCCTTTTGCCATGGAGACTGAGGCATAATAATAGTATCTGACTTCCCTGACTTCTCAGACAGCCTGCTGAGGGTGGGTGTGTTCATGCACGCAGAGAGCTAAACAGATTTTAATTGCTCCTCTGAATAGCTTTGGTAGTGATATCGAAGTATGTGGCGATGGTTCTCCAGCGCACTCAAACAGGATTGCCGGAGAGCTCTTCTTCTCTCTCTGCATACACAGATGCATATACATACATATGCATACACCTACACACAAGGGCACATTAAGTCAAGCACACAGAAAGGTTAGAGATGAATGGAGTGGAAGCGAGCTCTCTGCAGGATCACAGGAGCCACAGAGGAGCAGGCGTAGGCATTTGAAACGTGACTCTGTGACTTTTTAAGTGCACATTATCTTGTTTCCCTAACCCCGAATCCAAAACCCAGCCCTATTGAATGACAAGAGCTGGTGTTGGCACATCACTCAGCTCTCGCTCCTACATTTTTTTCCCTCTTGTAAAGATATGATCAAGTCCCCTGCTTGCTTCACAAAAATATCAGAAATATCAGGACATCAAATCCTTGTTAAGCAGCTCACTGTCACAGGCAGGGTCTTTGATTGGCAAGCTCGGCGGCACACGCGCTTCTCAGTCTTTCACACATTTAGCGAGGCCCATATGCTGCAGCGAGACATGCCATGGCACCATGTGACTGCGCCTATGGAGTGGCTGTACAACGCACAAATCTCCATTTAATCGCCAATCTCAAGTTACCCCACACTTAATAAACAGCAGATTAGTGCATTCTTTGCTATGCCCAACACATATTTCCACTTCAGAGAGTCCCACGGGGGCAGGTCTCGTAGTTGGCATAACCAGCCACGTTAAATGGCTGGGGCAAGGCACGTCATCTGCTCCTCGTCTAGCACTTGGCTCCAACACTTTGCTGGGTCAATCTGCAGTCATTGTTGTGGGGGAAACTCGGCTGCCTCTGCCCTGGTGCCAACACCACCCCTCCTCATTGGGAAAGTGATCCTCATAACCTTTTGTCCCGAGTTCGTTGGAGTCGCATTTGGCAATATGCGGATTGTTCTCGTACATTGTGGAATGACAGTGTGAGAGACAGAGAGAGAGAGAGGGAGAGAGAAAGAGAGAGAGAGAGAGAGAGAGAGAGAGATGGAGAGAGAAAGCAAATGCATGCTGCATGGTTGAAATTAGTGTGCAGTGTGAATGACAATAGGAAGAGATGTCATATTGAAAGGTTACTTGGGTTACGCCGCAGAGTCTGTCTGTCACCTCTGTGCCTTCAGGGAGCTCTAATCAGTTCACCCTATAATTACCTCCCACAAAAGACCCCGTTAAAGTTCCTGTAAAATAAACCTGATGCTATTGAGAAGAAGAGAGGCCCTTTCTTTTAATTAGGGCCATCCATCTTAACCTTGTCTACCTGAGGTGAAGTGAAGGTAGCCCAGGTCAAGCTTCCAAAACGCTCTTCCCTATTGTCTCCCCCCCGCCACTGACTGGAGCACAATGCAAGCGCTAGCCTGCTCACCACGACAGGCCTTTTGTCGCCTGCTCGCTGGCTCCTGGTAGGATTTACCACTGAATGGGTTTTTTTTTACAGTGACACAATACTTGCAATTCATAATGGGAACCCAACACTGCACGCATCACTGTTGTATGTGAAACATGTGCGATGAATGACTATAAAAAATTAAGTGTAACATCAGATCATTTAACAGCTGTTGGTGTGACGTAACACTCGTGTTCCTGAATGGACAACTTGAGGCTTGTGGGAACGATGTTTTTTTATTGGGTGTTTCTGAAAATGGTATCCGGGATTACATGTTTTTACACCTAATCCCTTGCTCTGCTGCTTGATACACCTGTGTGCACACGCCCTATATGTGTGTATGAGTGCGAGTTGGAGTGTGCGCTCAGCGCTTAGTGTCTGGTGCCTGTGTTTGTGTGTTGCTGTCTCACAGCATGTGTTATCACCTGTGTGTTTAGTCGAGCCCCAGTCAGAGCAATGCTGTGTTTAGAATGCGTGTCTCTTTTCCAAAGGCTCCTAGGTGAGGAGCAGAGCCTGATGATCAAAAGTAGTGTTTGTTTTTTCCTCCGAACCTCGAGAGGGAGAAACGCCATGTCCCCGCAGAGCGCAGACGGGCAAACTGCCTCACACTGATCAGCTCTCCTGAGAGGAACGCTCTCCCCTGTGTGTGTGGCTGTGTGTGTTTGTGTGTTATGTGTGTGTGACTGTGTGCTACTGTTTCATCGTTCCCTTCCCTCCTTATCGCCCCCTCCCCTCGCTCTTTTCAGGTGCCGCTGGCTGCTACCTCGAGCTGACACTGATGTGTGCTGTCACCCCAGTTGCAGCTGGAGGTAGGAATGAAAGAAGGAAATTGCGGCGCGCGCACATACACACACACACATACACACTGACATACACACACAAAACAAAATCACAGGCCTTTGCATGGTATCTGTATATACTCTTCCACCTCTTCTTCCTCCTCACCACCTCCGCATCTCAGCCCACTGTATCCAACCCACAGTGCATTGCGTGCGCTTTCATCTGTGCTGAGGTGGCGTGGTCGTATATTATTCATGGGGCATGCAATCCGAGGTGCGCGTCATGTGGCAGAAGTAATAAGATGGTGTACTGGAGAGGAGGTGATGAACACAACACTGGAGAGGGAGAGAGAGAGAGAGAGAGACACACACACACACACACACACACGCACACAAACACACACACACACACACACAGACAAGCCTCCTTCGCCCACAGCCTCACGCAGCCCTTTTACTTTGTATACATATGTTGGCACAGGGGAGGGCTTTGATTTTTAGAGGATGGGATAGCCCAGAATGGGACACCACAACAGGTGTTGTTTAGAAACAACAGAGATGGTACCATGTCGGTTACACATTTTAGAGCTGTTGTAGGCAGACAGGACTTGTTTTGTAATGTGGTGTAGGTGAGAGGCATTGCATTCATTTGTTCTTTCCCCAATAACTGCTACAGAGACAGCAAGCTCTTTTACTCTTTCCTGCACCTTGGCACTACACACTATTGAGAAAGCACAACAGCCATCTTGTTTTCTTATACTTTGCCCCCTTTAAAGTAACCTTACAAACATCGTATCACCTTCTAACATTAGCAAATGACAGCGAATGGGATATGAACTCCCTTCGGTGAAGTAGAGGTATGTGTTTAGTGGTGGCCTGGGTCAAAAACTGTTTCATCAGATGCAGGAGCAAGACATTTGACCTCCCACAGTGCCCCTCTGCTTTGCTGCAGGAGCAGGGGGGCCTTTTGAGGGTGGAGGGCAGGGCAGAGAGCAGACCAGCTGACCAGTTTCAGCAAATCAGGAGCCAAGCCCTGGTGTGCAATGTCTGGAGGCGACATGCGGTTAACCACCTGGCCCTACTGTTTGACCCACTGGAGCGAAAGAGGAGAGAGAGAGCGAGTGAGAGAGAGGGAGAGAGAGAGAGGGAGAGAGAGAGAGAGAGAGAGAGAGAGAGAGGACACAGCCTGTACAGCCATTTGCTCATCAATGGAGGGGCATCACCGCCACTTAACACAGCTTATTGATCCGCACGGCCTGCAGGGCCTCTGGTGTGTGTCCATTTCCTATTGATTATTTCAAGTCTATTCTTATTGACTGCTTCCCTTCCCTCCTAGCAACAGCTCTCTTCTCTCTCCTCCACCTGGGAATTTTTTTAAACAGTCATTTGAAATTATAATCTGTGTGAGTAAATGTCATAATCGCCCCTAAGGCCCAGTGCAGATTGGCCAGAGAGCAGAGGTCTCTGAGGTCAATGACACTGGTCAATAGTGACCCATTTATATTACAGCCAGTGCAGTTGGTCACTCCAAACAAAATGGATCTCTTCACTTCGTCTCTGTTTTGCATGTCACCTATTTATTAATACAGCCACAATTTGCTTTATTGGGATTTAGAATGAAGATAGTGTATCCTACAGCATATTCATTGGAAATTTGACACAAAGTAATATCCTATACATTAGGGAAGTAATTTGATTGTTATTGTTTCAAAGAAGGTGATATGTCTGTGGTGTGTGCGTGTGTGTGCATTTGTGACTGAATGAAGAGTGACGCGCTAGCTGACTGCTCATCAATGCTTCATAGGTTAGATCATTAGATCTAAAGTGACAGTGCTACACAAGGAGGGGGAGGGGAGCTGTTTAGATAAAGATTGGCATATTGCTATTGATTCACTACTCCTGGGGTTTCTTCTGTTACCATGGTTATCTCCAGCAGGGCGGGGCAGGGGTATGAATCTGAGACAGGGAGAGTGATGTAATCACTACAGTTCTGAATTAAATGAATAATCCTCTAATTCTCATCAACTTTATTGCTGAACATAAGCCTGCATGATAACGCTCATCATTTGCCGGAGATTTATGGTGTTGAATTGCACCACAGAGAATCAGAGTGAGTGCACATGGATGTACATGTCACTGCAGATAGCCATCTGTGATCCTATAACCATTACTCTAACCCAGAACAACTCCTATGCCCTGGCTTTGTGAGTCAGGGTTTTCATTGTGAGTGGATAGGGGTCTGAAAAATTCCCCTGGAAGCTCATGCCGGGCTGCCAAACTCCTCAGCTGTCCTCCTAAAGCAGGCTGAAATAAGAGCAGGCCTCAAAAGCTCTTTGATCTTTTACTGCTGGGGTCAGGGCTGAAATGACGCGTAAATGAGGGAGGAATGAGTTTTCATTTTGTCAACCTGTTCTGTTATTGTAAAGCTAAGGGGCCTTTGGTGTGACATGACCGGAGATTGTTTTAAGTGCCCACACTAGCGGAACAGCTAAACATGTTTGGGTGTCACAGCCAAAAACCTGTTCACCTACTTACAGATATTTGCTGTGACTCTGCGAACAGCTGTGGGAGCTTACCTCAAGAGATTGTGTGTGTGTATGGGGCCATGCAAGAATTTCACATTTTCGCACACAGTTTTGCATGTTTGTGTTTGTGCACAAGCATGTATCTGTGTGTATGGAGTGCGCACAAGTGTGTGTGTGTGTGTGTGTGTGTGTGTGTGTGTGTGTTTTCTTCTGTAAGACAGAGCTGTATGAGTCCTTGCAGGGTCTGTGTATTTCAGCGACTCCCTGAACACACCTGCCGGCAGTGGAGCGCTGCGCAGAGATGAAGAGGATCCCGTATCAGTATGATAGGAAGGCAAAGCAACCGTAGTAAATACTGGGCTAAAAGGGAGCAGCCTCTGTAGCTGTTTACAGCATTCAGATTTCCAGAGGAGTGGAACCGGTGCTGGAGGTACATAAAGGTAACAAAACATGATCATTATGGGATGCATTTGTACTAAATCGCTGTACAGAACATCTCCTTCCGAGCGCCGACATCACCCACGCATTGCTCTGACTACAGAGAGAAACCCCCGAAGCTGACAAAGGCAAAGGAAGGGGTGGAGGGGAGGGAAATCGGGTGCCATTTCCATCGCTCAAGTCTCAGCTTGTGTTCAGTAGTTCAATATTACACCCACCCCACCCATTTTTGATTTGAACTTGACAGCTGTTTCTGAAGCACCCTATTCCATATCACAGGGAGGAAATGAGAGCGCTGAATTCCACAAGATGTGGAAAGGGGAAAAATGGAGAAAAACACCCTCCCCCTCTAGAAATAAAAAAGAAAAACACCCAAACACTGAGAGAAAACAAATACATAAATAAATAAATCAACAATAGCGCTGCAGCTGAGAAGCGAAACATTGCAAAAAATTGCAGTGGGGAGATTTTAAATTGCGGTTGTATCAATAATTTAGCTACCTAAGACACAGTGTTTTTGTTCACCATAAGGTTTGATGCGACAGAGAGAAGAGTTAAGATTAGGGAGACTTTGTATTATTGATGCTGTGGTGCACAGCTCACATCTGGTGTTACACTCCCAACCCCCAAACAGCACACACCAATCCACTTAGCACAATAACTGTAGCACTGTCAATTGTCTACACAGTCAAATTGTTCAGAGGAAGACGCTGTCAGGCCCAGGTTACAGAGCCTTGTGAAATTCCAACAGTTACTCCTTAGAGCAAATACAGACAGTTTATAGGACAACTCCCACAAACCCATTAAAGTGGAGTGTGTCTTTAGTGCTAATTATGTCCCAATTGTTGATGTTCGGTTCCTTCACTTTGCAAAAGCCAGATTACTGTTAGTCTGGCAGGCCTGTGGCGCTGTCTGAAACAGCTGAACTCTCAAGATGGATAGGCTACTGTTGGGATACGAGCATATCCAAAGGATTATAGGCCTGGCTTTGATCATGTGACGCATATTATGACTGAGACACATTCTGAACAAAAAGGCCTGGCTGGCTAGGTGGACACTTAAAATGCTTAAAGCTCTGTTCTAACCTCAAATAGACCTTGTAGCCATACCCCCTGGTTCAGAGTCTTGTTATGCTACCCTAATGTCATGTCAGTACCAATGCTTACGGTTACCATCACTCCTCCCTACCTTCATCAGTAACTCAGCCAAGCACAAATGACCCTTGCCAGTGCGCTAGAGGCTGGCGTGAACTTAATCACTTGAGCAAATTGAAACCACTTGCTCTGCAGTATTTTTACAGGGGTATAGCATATGACCTCAGCCTATAGTGAGTGACCTCTGCTTTTGAAAGGACTTGGGGACTGTATCTTTGAAAAACACACGGTTATGTGTTGCTTTTTTATTGCTCTTTTTTGTTGTTGTTGCTCAATCCGCATTAGGTCAGAATTCCTGGTTCACCCCACTTGCTGTGTGATTTACCACTGCGCCGTAATCCTCTCACAGTTGACATTTAGAGGACATGTTAAAAGTGGTGTCTTCAGTGTGAATGTGTTTTTATCATCGAGGAGATCCACCACCTTTTGAAGGCCATCCTGAGCCTGTAGTAAAGTTCCTGACCCTGATTACTGGTTCCCAGCTCTGGCTCCTGTCAGCCAGGGGAGTAAGGTCAACAGCCTTCAGCCAAAAATGAACCTCAGTCAAAAGCACAACTGATCACACAGAGTGCTGGAATGCTGCTTGATTGATTCTGCCTGCTCATGAAAAAACAAATATGTAGGGAAGAACTGAAAACAGTATAGAAGAAAGAAAAAAAAAACTTTTTTCTCCTTTCAAATTTTAGATAAAGACCATTTTCAGTGATCAGCACTTAAAGAAGTTGGAAGACGTGGCTGTCAAAAAAAAAAAAAAAAAAAAAAACAAACAAAAGAGCTAAGCCAGGCAGACAACTGACAGGCTAGCTGTTAGCACATGTTTACCTGTTACGGCTCTTTTCTGCTTTATCCTAGAGCTCAGGGCTGAGATGTCGAGGGTATTGAAAGACTTAAGCACAGGTTCAGTATGATCTGCTTTCACTCAAACTTTGTCATGTCACTGTGTTGTAGCACAGAGGACACGCGTGTTCACAAAACATGCTCACAGGGGCTACTCCTCAACTGCTGGAATTCCGGGGCATGAAGGGGTTCCCTTATAAAATCCCCAATGAAATCCCCAATGCTCTTTCCCGCCCCCTTCTTAATCGTAAACAGGCTGGCACATAGTACAGCCACTGCACCCTTATAGTACCTCTTCAAATAATAAGTATTTAGTCTGGATTTACAGAGGCAGTAAAACTCTTCAAAGTGCAGGGTAATCTTTCATTAGGGATCCTGAAGATGGTGTCAGCCATATCTGTTATTCATTATCTTTAATCACTCAGTATTTTACCTGTTCATTTTATTGTAACAGAGGTCATAAAAACACCCTTGTTAAAAAACACGCTCCCGACTTTCAGATTATCTCGTTAACACAGTCTTACAAACTGAGCCCATTTAGCTTTTTTTGGAGAGTTTACAAAGGGGTAAATCACTTTTCATTGTGACTTAAAAGTCTTGCGCTCTCTCTCCCTCGCTCTACCCCAATCGTTCTCTTTTTCTCTCAGAGCTGAATGAATGGAGAAATATGCCATAACAGAATATAACTTCATGCAACTATAGAGGTATTTAACTCAGAGATATTACGAGGAGGGAATGAGAGTGACAAGAAGTAAGTTATAACTTTTTAACAGTGCAATAATCAACACATCACTCAGAGACTGCCTTTGTGTAAGCTGTTGAATAGCCTCACCACTGAACCATGGTATTGATATCCCAGTGTAAGTCCTCTCCCAGTGTTTTCAGTGGGATCTGGGTGGGATGTGTTCAGGGTCCAGCCCGTGACACTGACCACTGCTTGTCACCGTGACATAGGGGGCGGGAATCTCAGCAGAGGTATTTGACCTAGCTGACTTCTGACCCCCAGATGATTGAAGTGGCAGCTTTCCCTGCTCGGGTGCTCCGGCCCAGAGACAAGGTGACGAGTCCTTTAGGAGCTCTCTGGTTGCAAGAGTTTTGGAGAGGAGAGAGGCACAGGGGGCACAGGCGCCGGTTTTTGTGGGAGTAGTGTTGTAATCTGTCTGCTAGGCTTAGGCCCGAAGACATGTTGGCCAGTCATGAGAGAAGCTGGGCTCTGACCTTGAGTGGTCTCATTGAGTGTCACTGTGGCTGCTTTGCTGCAGGGCAGCTCTGGATTCATGTAACCTGGTTGACTCACTTACTCAGAGGTTAGGTAACGCATGTACTTTGTTACACTGGTGCACTTTGTAAACACGCATTGTAATCTGCACTGAGATGGTTAACTGATCAATTGTAAGCAATAGAAGTTTTATTATTTGTGCAAGATGATCCAAAAACTGTTTCCTTTTCAAAGCCTTTGTCATCTTGGATTCTTGTTACAATTCTATTTACCACCAAATCATGTTCCCATTGGCATGGATACATCCAGGTCTTGTGTTTCACTTCAACTAATCTAATAATCTCTCTTAGTTTTCACCTTGTCCATACCTCAAGGTCAAACAACTTCTCTCTCTTCAATGGTCTCAAATGTTGCTATGCTGCTCCCAGGGTCATCCCTGCTAATCCCCAGTCACTCCAGTCTTGGTGGATTTCTCCCATGGGCAGGTGAAACTGGATCCCAGACCCCAAAGCTGGGCCAAGATGTCCACAGAGATAAGCGTCCCGAGCCCTCTACTAGTCAGGGGTCTTAGGCAAGAATTCAGAGATACATCATCACAAAGCCATTAAAGCCAGCCCACTGTTTCAACCACGAAATCCAGCTGCAGCCACTAGACCCTACAGCCTCAACCTTGAGTCTCAGGACCTTGGTGAGAGCCTTAGCCCTGATCTAACTTCACTGAACCCCCAACCTCCTCTCCTTCACCTTGACCCATTCATTTTTCATGGCCGTCCCAACTTCAGGCTGAGTTGTCTCTGTTAGCCCCCTGCCTCTTGGCCTTTGGTGGCTGAGGGAAAAGATCCCTTCCTCCCATGTTCTGTCGTGTCCAGCCTAAAAGAATTGGCCGGTGAAACAGTGAGGTATTATTTTTCAGTCGAGTAACTCTATCATGTGTGCTGATGTGAGAGAGCGGGACCAGGCAGCGCATCCACATTCACTTGGAAAAATATGGTGACCCCCTACCAAATGAGTCAGGTTTATCAGGATTGCTCCTGGCCAGTCAGAGTCTTAATAACCCCAACTGATGAGTGAAACTAGCAAGAGTGAAGGAGCATTGATGTAGAAGACACAGAAGGGTAATGATGAATGTGTGCATGTGCATACATGATTCTGTGTATGTGTGTGTGTGTGTGTGTGTGTGTGTGTGTGTGTCTGTGTTTCTTTGTCTGTGTCCAACAAGGTGATGTAGGAAAAATCTATAGCCAGTGCCAGCATAGTTTTATCTACTTATGACCGGCCTTTAGGAGGCGCACATTTTTAAGGAGTTAAATATTTGTATGTTAAACTTTTACATGGCTGGATAAAAACATATGAAAATCTTGCAAACGGCTGCTTGATGCATTGTACCAATGTTTTTAGTTAATCTGAGCTAGTTAACATCTGACCGTTCCAAAATCCCTCTCCCTGAATGCAACCCAGCTAACTGTAGCTTAGCAACCATTGCCCTTGGATAAACAACAAAATTCTTCTTTTTAATTCCAGGCCCCAAAAACAAAAAGCAATAGCCATACATCTGTGGATACACCTGTGTGACCGACAGCACAGTGAACTGAATAAAATTAAATAAGACTACATAAGATTAGCAAACACATCTTGTTTTGTGTTTCGTGTTTGCTCTAAGGTAAGTCTGTGACTTGGACTTATAAAATGTCATTCTTTTTTGAACATTAGCCCTGAACAGAGCCCTACTTTCCTAGCTAGGCAGCTGGGCAGGTATATTTGCCTAGCAAAGCTGTGGCATACTGAAGGCCTTTCTGGAGGCTATGTGATGAAATTAGGTTAAGTTAGGTTAGGTTTTTTTCCAGAAATTATCCACAATGTTCTGTTGTACATCTCTAAATGTCACCATTGCTGTGGCTGAGCACATAAGTCATGTCCGCCCTAGCAACTTGGGGTAACTAAGAAGTCAGGCTTTAGGACGGTCAGTGGAGCAAGTTGGTATCTTGGTAGTCTTTTGACAACTAGGCACATGCCTTGCGAACCTGCATGACCTTGCAGTGTATCCTGTTACTACACTGGTAGGGTGTAAGTTTAAGCTGTTGTACTTGCATGGTGACTGTGGCCGTGCCGGCCGCATGACGCCTGTGATGGGAGGCTGGCGGTGGCCGGTAGCCACAGAGCGGTTGGGCTGACAATCCATAGTGAATGGTGGCGGGCTGCTCTATTGTTTGCAGTGCGGTGCTGTTTGTGCAGCTCTAGCAGTGTTTATGACACCAGCGAATCCAGCGCCTGTGTATGGCAACCATAAATGAAGGATTTGTCTCCTCGTCTCTCCACATTTATCCCGCATGTAGCCACTGTATTGCTTTTCTCGCACCAAGAGTATTGTGTTTTTAAGTGCTACAGTCGCCCTACATGTATTTGGCTAGGTCTTGTGTCTACTGAACAGCGTCGAGGCTGCTCTACCCTTCAATTAGGACAGCTTTTAGTGGGAACCTTTCAAACCATGATTATGATGCAAATAAAACAAGCTAGAGGACTTTCAAATAGTTCCATGACAGCTGACATTAGGGTTTCGTTTGTTGTTAAAGCGGGTGTCATAAAAATGTATTTTGGGGAGGTTTTAGGTTTTTTGTTGAGGCAAAATGAAACAGGCCATATTGTACTTGCTGTGATGTTGGAAATAAATTTGTGGTATTTTTATTTAGCCAACAATTTTTTTTTTTTTTTTTTTTTTTTTTTTTTTTGCTTGCTTTTTTTGTTCCATGTTAAATGCCATTACATTTTATATCTGATCTGTCTTTATGTTATATATCATATGTTTATCTGTGCCAGTGCCTCACAGCTTCATGTTTGTTCAGGAGCATGTGGTCCAATAAGGGCATTAGGATGCCATCCCTCCTGCAATTGCGAAACACATATTTTAATGAAAAATAATTTATTATTATTATCAGCAGCAGCAGTAGTAGTGGTTGTAGTAGTATTTTTATTATTGTTGTTGTGTGTATAAATTTCAGTTGTTCAATTGTTACCACTGTGGTTTATGTGTAACATAGTCTTTTCCTGCTAGTCCCTAACTGGTTGACACTGCACCGGTAAGTTTGTTGAATGTGTTGATGAATGTCCACAGGCCTTTGTTAAAGTTGTGGTACGGTGGTGATAACTGCAAAGTGACAACAGTTGCTAAGATGCCACCAAATAGTTTTTTTAAACTTTTAGAAACCGCTAGCCTAGCTGCTGGCTCTCTGCTACATGGTACGGAGCATGCAAACGGCCAAAATACACAATGCTACTGAGTGATGTAGCCCCACCTAGTGGAAAAGTCATGCCACACCACTGTGCTTGTCTAATGTGTTATGTTCTACTTCTTCGTTCAGTACTAGTGTCTAGTGGTTTTCTCATGGGGCATTTAACTGCATTTGTTTCCTTTTTTGTATTTTACTGTTTATGTGTGCTGTGTCTATATAAACTGATACTGCCTAAACTTTTCTTAGAAACTCTAAAATCCAAATAACTCACAAAAGTAAAACAAGGATTTTATAATTATGTAACTAAAAAACTTTTACTGACAAAATTGGAGGACCTCTCCAATTCATATTTCGCAGATCGAGTGACAGACTTCATGCAATATTTATTTGTTTATTTATTTTTCCAAAATGGATATATATTGTTTTAAAGAAACAAACTCATGCGTATGCTGTGAGTACACTGTAACTTAAATAGGCTCCTCCATTATTCACAGGCAGCTCTGTGTATCTGCAGGTTATGCTATTCTCCACTACAAGGGCATGTAAATTCAGAATTCTCAGGACAGAGCAAAGACCGGTCTGAACACAAAACAGGCCCTCAATTAATCCCATGCCACATTTATTCTCGAACATGTGATCTACTGTATAGTGTGAGCTATCTATTTATATTGTAGCTTTAATTATCCAGTACTTCCTGCCTTTGATCTGTGATCAATCAGCTCCTACCTGATGTCAGGAGAGGCCTGCACATGTGCGCTAGGCAGCTGAATCCTCCACCTCCCACCTCTGCTTCTGCTGCAATTGTTCTTTGTCTTTGTGAATCAGGGAGAACCACTTGTGTTATCTGTCTTGCTGTCCAGTGGAGAAATTCAAAAAAGATTTATCAGCTTTTGGCTTAAAAATAATAAAATTTTCTCTTTTCCTCATGACTATAATGTATTGTCCTGCAATCAACACATATTGGATGTTAAAATTGTTACAAACTTTAGTTACATCAGTGAGGTTGCTAATTTGTGTTGCATGTCAAATTATCGATCACTTGTTAAGTTTAGCCTCATACAAGAAAAAAGAAACAGAGACTCTGGAGCGGGTTCTTTTCAGTGTGCTCGAAGATTACAGGACATGCAGACATCTCAGAGAGAAAAAATCCCAGTCTTGTTTCCTGCACACAGCATGTTTTCATTTACCAAATGAGGAGCGGAGCCAATGAGAAAATCAATAGCACAGATAAGCAGCCCCTCTGCCCTCAATGTGTGACGGCGAACCCATATGGACACAGCAGGGTGTTGTGGCGAAACATGTCACCAAGAGGAAAGGATCCAGTCTCGACCAAATGTTTCTGCTCTTCTCCTCAGACAATAGACTGTTGTTTGATCATTAGCGAACATTCATAGCTAACAGTTATTGTGATTGCGGAGTGTGATTTTGGTAGCATAAATCAGATAAACAGAGCTGGAGAAAGACAAAGACTAAAAGAGAAGCACGTGCAGGATAGCAGCTGTGAGAGAGTGAGTGAGTGCATACGTTTTTTTGGCTAAAGGTCAGAGGTCTCAAGAAAAAGAAAAAAGAAAAAAAAGGTCTATCAAAGAAACAGAGGATAGAGAATGTATACATGTACAGTCTAGTCTATGAGAGTCCATGCTTAGGGGTCTCTGCGCAATATGTTCTCTATTACATAGCCCAGGTGATTTCTGCCTGTCTCCCCTCAGAACATGATCTCCTCCAGGCCACGGCCCACGTCTCGTTAAAGCGGCACGGACCCGGCGTGGATTAAGTTTAAAAGTAATAAAAGAAGTGGACCTGCTGGCTAGGTGAAAAACCCACTATCGGATTCCTAAGAGCAACTTTCTTTTCATGTGCAGACTGCATTCAACGAAGCGTTTAATTCAACAAATCCACAGTTGTGATCCACCAGAAACAGAGCTTGGGTTAGTTCAATTTGTACCAAACGATCTCCACATGATCAAAGCACAGAGAGCTCTCCCCAACATGCTGCTTAAATTAGACTAACACCAAAGTCTTTGGCTCTGGGACAGTATTTGGAATGTCTTACCAGCAGAGAAATTCTTTCGCACATATGGTTTCAATAGGCCCTAGATGCCAGCTTCACATCTTTAATGGGCTGACAGGGAACTTTGGCGCTAACTCTGTGACTCCCAAAAGTTCTTGGGCTGTCACCCGCAAAGCGGCGTTGGCTTGAGAAGTTTTTTTTTTTTTTTTTTTTTTTTTACCCTTCCTTTCCTATTACTAGGCGCTGAAGTGGAGCGATTGTGCAGCAGAGGGAAGGAGTCGCTCTCTCTCACCCAGCTGCAAACGCCATGCCTTGCTGTGAGACTGTCACTTCTCGGAGTGTGTGTCAACCACAGTGAGTCAGACAGCCATGCGGTTTGCTAGAAGCAACTAACCAAAGTTACTGAGTTACCCCGACCAGACCATCTTGTCCTCCTCCTCCTCCTCCTCCTCCTCCTCCTCTTCCTCCTCCTCCTCTTTTTCCTCCTCCACCTCTTCCTTGCTAGTGGAGCCTATATGGATGTGGTAACACTTTACAATAAGGCACACAAAACCCTGTGGAGTTACAAAACAACGAGTGAGAAACAAATCAAGAACAAACTACTAGGATAACAAGTAGTTCCTAAATCATACTGAATCAAGTAATATATAAGTAATGATAAGTTACATAAGTAGGGGCTATTTGATACCATTTTAATGAACTAGTGTTTAATTATTACTTCCAGGATATCTGTTATTCCACATAGTGACAACTTACATTGCTCCTGACTGAGTAACATACTAAATGGTGCAAAATCAATAACAAATCATTACTTCATTATAACACATGCAACGTATATATGTAGGTTGTGTGCCATATTTATATAAGTCATACAGACAGACAGTCTGAGTTGTATGCTTTTGTAGCTCTTTACATGTGAGGACACATTCAGGTTTTTGTGTGCATATATGTGAAGCTGGAGTGTGTATATATGCATGCACTGTATGGATTTGTGCAGAAGGCCTTCTCCCCTGCCCTTGTCTACATCTGGGGGGCATGTGGAGTTCAGAACACACAAACACATCAGCAGGAAAAAACAGGGGTGCAGTACTCGTGTGCCTGCTGGAAATCAAGTGTTTTCTCTGCATGTCGTAAAAGGCTCTCTAATATCAGCGTTATAACCAGACAGGCTGTGCGTAGCAGGGTCCAGTTTCCCTATCGCTACAGTTAGAGATGTCATTCACTGCACATGAGAGTGATTTGTTTAGCCAGGCAGATTTTATAGGCATTATAGATGTAAATGCAATATCACACAAGCACGTGCACACACAGCCCCAGATACTTCAGATTTCACAGCTGAGTTGGCTTAGGACTCTCCGGAGAGTTCAAAATGTGACATTTTCACTCTGCATCTGCACTTTTGTTACAACAGGCTTAAAAAACAACAGAAAAGTAGAAACAGCGGGGGGTTTGTAGGTGGGATGTGGGATGGGGGCGTCTCTCCGGGAGCACATTCAGACTTCTCAGCTCTATTTCTGTTCTAGTGCAATTAGTCTGTTCCCAGAAGACATGGCTAGGGAGAGGCAATACTTGAATACACGCTTGTTGACATGTCACTCTATGAGTGCTATACTATAGTGGGAGCTGCAGGTGTGTGTGTATATGTGTGATTCCTTTTTGTTTCAGCACTTGTTTTATTTGCTGCATTGTTTCTTTTTTGTTTATTCATATACTGTATCAACATGTGCTCAGGCAGACTTTTGTTTGTGAATCTGCCAGCTAAGGCACTTTACACCAGTACTACATGAATATGCGGCACCAAAAAATTCACAAACTGTAATCCAAAAATAATCTGGAAATTTCCCTTTAATATGAGTCAATATTCCTGTGCAATTTCACCCAAATTAAACAATCTCTTGATTTCTATGGTCCATATAGCAAACATACAGCAAAGGGAAAGCAGATGCCAAGACCAAATCATGTTAATAATTTATCGTCCATGTTTATTGAAGAATGTTCACGATCACATTTGAGATACTGACACGAGTGTGCTGAATTTCTAAAGTCTAAATTCAAACAGGCTGTTACGGTGAACGGGTCAAATCTGTTTGTGCAATTTTTTTCAGACTCTAAAATTTTACTTAATAATTTACTGTTACTCTTAATGTTGCTCTATTCAAGCAAAATGAAATAGCATATAAACAAGTCATTAAGCCATATTCTATCTATGATTTATACATGACAATTACTATTTGCATGTAATGTTGATGATCTATGAATTGAAGCTTGCTCTACTATTGCACTTATTGTAAGTTCCTTGTCTACAAAGCATCAGCTCATCATGATAACACTTTTATTTTAAACAAATAAGGCCATGAAGAGCTCAAGTAAGAACAATGTTAATGTGTAAATCCCTGTTGCCACCTTCACATGATGTGGAGGTTAGCTAAGTATATTTGTCTACCACAGTAATTTACACAGAAAGGTGCTTTTGTCAGGCTCCAACAAAGAAACTTTGATAAATGCCCCTTAATTTATTGTCGCATATGTGAAATCAATGTGAAACATTTACAGGCTGTGCACTGAGTCAGACCAGAGGAGGGGCCTCTGCAGTGAAAGTAAACCCATCCAGCCTCAAGTTGAATTTCCTGTCTGTAGAGACTTTTCCTCCCTCCTCCTCACGAGCCCTCGGGGTTAATCAGAGGCATAAAGGTTACGATGTATGTCTAGTGAATAATGACAGTATGATGTGTACTGAAACGATGTGACAGTCTGCTGCCATTAACCTGGGAGAAAGCCACAGCCCGTCGTTACAGCTCAGACTGATCCCAGCCTGGGACAAGGCAGGGGAAAGCAGGCCTTCTCATTTTAGTGTTACTGAACTAATGCCTGCTGAATGGTGCTGCAGTTAACTTTATTTCTGCACTTTGCTCTAAGGCGAATCTGGTGTCTGACTGGGTTTTTGCTTGTGTACATTGAGGTATGTTGTGCATTCTTGACCAGGTCTCCTTTGAAAAATGGATTTTTAAATTAAACATCACTTGTACTGTTTGAACAAAGGTTAATAAATCCCATATTCTGCAGTTCTCTGCCTGAATTTGAAAAGAACAGTTTATTTGTGAGGTCCCCCTGAAGTTTGCAAGCTCTTGTAACCTGGAAATCAGCACCAGATCAGTTCTCCTCTGTGGAAAAAAAAAGTATAAAGGAAAAAGGTCATCCACAAAAATGTCACAAAAAATAACACACCATCACAATCCACCAGACTCTACCTTTAACTGTCATGGGATTTGCATGACATAGAAAATACAGTGACTGAACTTTGAGCCATGTGTTGAAAGCACATAAATATGAACGCTTTATTGTGAAGTTTGCTTTAGACAAGACAGCTGTTTCTCTGTTGTCACAGGCCCAATCCAATTACGCTCCCCCCAAACAAGACATGAGCCTGGATGACTTTGCTCATAAGCAACTTCTTGAGAAATGCACACCCTCTTGAGAAGAGAGAAAAGCTGGGCTAACACGCCGATTCACAGGCCGACCTCTGGCATGACCTCTTCCCTGTTTGCTGACACTTTCGCAATGGAGGCACTTGAACGAAAAATGGGGGGAGAAGGAAGAGAAGAGGAAGAAAGAAGGACGGGGGGGGGGATGCCTTTTTCTGATGGATGAGGTCTTCTCCTGTTACATTTGGAGAGAACACAGCTGTGAGGAGCTGTTAAGTACACGCAAACAAGCCGTCTGCTTCAGACAAGCCTGCCGGGCACCCGGCCCCACATCCCACTTGTACAGCTCTGACACATGATCACAGCCAGACAATACATGTGGGAGCAGAGCGCGCTCCACTAAAAAGTGAGAAATATTTTCAACTAGAACAAAAAACAATCCCCTCTCAATACCGCTGGGATCCCTCTTGGTATTAATTCATCTTGTTTCTCTTTGTCTTGTGCTGGTTTGGTGTGCTGTTGGGGAGAGGGAAGAGTGAAAGGAGAGAGTAGGGCTTTGGTGGTTTAGTGACTAGGAAATAGGTTAGGAATGGGAAGAAATGTAAAGAACATCTGCTACCGTGACGGTGTCACACTTAGTCTAATGTGTTTTGAATAGGCACGGCTGTCCCATGTTGGATGGAGGGAAATCTTTCGGATCCATTTGCTGATTAAAAGAATTAATGTGGGGGTTTTGGTGGAAGAAAGACATAATAAAAATCTTTACATCACCTGAATACTTCTGAATGCGCATTTGAGATATCTTTCATCACTTGATGACAGGAGACATATGTACCTTTCTATTAGGCTATGGTAATGGTAAAATTGTTAAAATCTCATTTCCTGTGTTTTGCTTCTCTCTAAAAGGCAAGGGTTACAGGGAAAACAATTTATTTTGTTACGATCACACAAATAGTTTGTTTTTTCAGCAAGTGACAGTTGCAAAACTGTTTAACCATTAAAGATGTATTCAGCTGTGTGTGTATGTGTGTGTGTGCCACAAATTTTTGTTTGCATTTGAGGCATGCACTGGTGTTGTGTATTGTAACACTATGGGAGTTATAATGGCCATATTATCATGCAATTAGGATCTTAATGTTATTGTGCATGCCAGCTGTCACTGCATTTGAATTAGTTCACTTGTTGAATCAAAAAAGGAAGGGCCATACAGAAAAGAAGCCCCGTAAGCTGGACAGAGTGTAGTAAGTGTGAAATAATTTCTTTCTTACTTTTCACTTCTCAGTTTCTATGAGTCACCTGTTTCCCAGATGATGTGGCTTTCCCAAGCATCTCTCATGCTATCCCAAACACTCTGGGCCCAGTTAGCAGCTTGCTATTGGACACATGTGACTGTCATCTCAGCACTGAGTGAACAATGTGGTGGAGGGGGTGGGAGGGGGACACATAAGTCAATATATTCCCTAGATGAGGAACTGGAAGTGATGTGATCTTGATACTTGTGGCAAACCACAAATAAGCTAAGAAAGTTTAAAAACTTTAGCACACTTCCAATCGACAAGTAGTGTAAAGTGGTTGGGCTGGTAGTCTATTCTAGTGTGAGGAACATGTGGCACTGTGCTAGGCTGAGTCATACTTGTGATTCAGAGGATAATGGAGATGGTTTGCTGACAGATGGATGTTGTGGTGAAATCTGGATCCCTAGGACAAACCCCGTCCTTTGTCAAATTTTTAGTAATAATCCATAAGTGTTTGTGAGTGAAACTTTAGACTGTTAGGGTAATGCGGTAATGGGTTCTGTGTGTGTGTGTGTGTGTGTGTGTGTGTGTGTGTGTTTGTGTGTGTGTGTTATGGGCAGTGCTGATGTAGCATTCATCACAGCGGCACCACAGCTGGTTGTATTTTGGGTATGTACGTCTTTCTGTCTCACTCTGTCTGAACTGTGAACTGCAAATGACTTCTGCTGTGTACAGTGCTGGTGTTCTGATCCTATATACTGCTCACTAAAGAGCCAAGGACACGAAGGGCACTAGGGAAGACAGGATACATATGTGAGTATTTGTGCATGCATGCATACATGTGTGTTTGCATTACATCCTCTGCAAATGCAAATTCAGGGTAGTGGCTCCAAACATTGTTAATGTGTTTGTGGAAAAAGAGAAATGGAGAGATGAAAACAGAGTGCAAGATATGTGCTATAGTTGTGCTCTTCTGTCAGGCTTTGATGCACAGAAGTGACATATCAACAGAGCACCAAGGGTCAATGTGGGTTCCTGAGAAAGGCCACTCTGAGTTCTCAGTAAATGACGCAGGCTACCTCTCAGCTATAACCTCCTGCAGTGTCATCTGCGTGGCACCTGGATCGCTGTGTTCAGGATATCCGGCAAACACTATGTATAGTGGATCTGTGCTCATGTTGAAGGGCGCTGAGGAGAGAGTAGAGGAGACCCCTTTATAAGACAAGGACATGCACAGTGTGGACAAGCTACTGTCAGCAGCTCCGGGTCTGGGTCTCAGGATACACTATTGTTAAGTGTCTCCATTTATCACAAGGCACGGGTTAAAGAGCAACCCCACTTCCTGTATCCCGGCACTTCACACTCAGCTGAGCTGTTCTGCAGGACCATCGCAAACAAAGGCAACCTTTGCACAGCCAAGACTGGGGCTCCGAAAAGAAAATAAACACACAAATGAATAACTCGGGGGCCAACTACAGGAGGAAATATATTTATATCAATAGCGCCTGCTGTTATTTTTCCACAACGCCATGTGCTAACAGTAGCTACGTGCTGTTTTGGCTGCGGACAGAGAGGTTAGGGTGATGAAGGAAATCCAGGTGAAGCATTGCTCCTGCTCTGATGGCGTCACACCGCTGGCTGCCTACTGACATGGGTGCAGCCCACTTGGCACCATTCTACATAGCAGAACAAACCTATAACAGGTTATTAGGTTATTAGGTCATCTGCAGAAACACAAAAACTTGTGATATATACAGCTTGTGTGGTCCTTGCACAATACTATATATCTTGATAACATATTTTCATGTAACTCAACCCTTATGTTTTTCCAACTTCAGACGTTCCTACCCCTACCAAGAGAGCTGGACAGGGATCATGTTTTTGCCCCATTCCGTTTGTATCTAAGCTTGTTTGTTTGCCTGTTAGCAGGATATCTCAAACAGCTATGAATGAATTTGCATGAAACTTGGCTGAAAAGTTGGTAATGGGCCAAGGAAGAACTGATTCACTTTTCACACTGACTGGCCAAGGATGTGTGTTGTGGGGGGCATGATTAGCTTTTGGTGAATATCCAACATGTGAAACTGGCATATCTAGTGCAGTGGATCCGGGGTCTGGGGACCTCCAGGGGTCCTTGAGGGGGTTCCAGGGTATCCCCAGAAGAATGGGGAATATTTCAACATTATTTAATTGATTAGAAGTTAGCCCTATGAGAGACTGTATAAAAACATTCACAGTCTTAACTGTTAATCTGCCAATTTAAAGTATAGACGGCTATGGAACAACTAAATGTTATCAGATGGAGATCCCTGAGAATACATCTTAACAAATACCAGTATGTGGCGTGATTTGTATTAATTTGAGGGTCCTTGACACCAAAAAGTTTGAAAAACTCTTATCTATACAATTGCATAATGCTGGCAGAGGTATACACTCTACTGAGTGCTTTCTAGTTTTTAACCTAAATAAGTCTCATACTTTTCACAGTGAGATATGGATTCCATTATCATAAGTTTTATTAGCTTGGATTTCACATATATAATACTGGACAATATGAATTTAGCTAGGTTTATCCTACACATCATGCCTGTTTAACCATTTTTGTCGCATTTGTCCTACTGTCCCTGAGCAAAACACCTGCTACCTGTTTTGAATTCTATTGTGAAATGCAGACATTCATGTGGGATGTGCAAAAATACAAACTCTCAGTCACCATTACATGTAATAAGGCAAATTTTGTGCTCCAAAAAAAAAAAAAAAAAAAAAACTCCTCCGTCTGGAGACAAACGATAGTCCAGCCATATTACTTATGCTGTGTGTGTGCATACACTGCTTTGATTTGCCTTTGTTCCATGTATAGCCGTCATGTGCCCACCACTCCCAGCCATTCTGCATCTGTTTCCACTGACAGAGTCCCAGGGAAAGTTTTGTTCCCCTCCACATCTCATTAGTCATCTTGTCTTTAACTCTCTGTGAGCTCTGCATAGCTGATTACCCTCAATGAGGACTCTTTCTCTGTGTCTCTCAGCCTCTCTCTCTCCCCCTCGCTCTCTCTTTCTCTCTCTCTGTTGCACTGTTTGTCTAACCATGCGCACAGATATGTGTTCAGGCGAGGCTTGCGCTGTTAGAGTGTACTAGTGTTAAGACTCATTACGGTTTGATTTCATTTGACTAAACTTTTTTTCCCCCACTCAGTTGGAAGAAAACAACAGTGCCCTGTGCTTGTTCTCCAGATATTAATTTGGCTTAATTCAATTTGGAAAACATCTCCAGCAAGTTTTCCTGGCACAACCTTTGAAGTGACAATATTAAATAATAAACCCTATTAAATATAAATCACAGGGGCGATGTCAGTGTTGGTATGATTCCTATTTGATTTTCGAGAGAGAACGCATTTGATCACTCTCTTTTCCATTTTTTTCCCACCCTCTATCCCACTACTTCAGCTTTAATTGAATACATTTCTGTTGTTGTTGCCCACCAATCACCCCCCCACCCCCGTCTACTTCCTCAAGCACGTAATGCATGCAGTAAATAATTCAAATGAAATTAATTTTACAGCACCTTGTTTCCACTAAGCATGCCAACATCTGTTGTCGAGTCACAAGTTTACATTGTTGGTCATTACTTTCCACAATGAGCAAAATGTTTTATTAAAGCCCCGTGGGAGTTCCCCTTGGATCAGGCAGAGACAACTGTGCTACTGACTGAACCCTCCCTGAACTCTGACAATCAAAGATTGGCTGCAGCTCTATTGGGGCTTGACTACTGTCTTGCTTCCCAGAACAGGCAGGGACTTAATGCAATTGAGGTATTGGACAGCCTTGGTCCTTCAGGAAATCGCTGACCACAATGAAATATAGCTTTGCTGACTTTAGAAGTGACGTAGTGCTTTTGTTCTGCGCAACAGAGTAAATCTCACCCTGCTGTTGTTTCGCAAAGGCCCATTACAGTGAGGATATGAATAGGCCTTTTTATATCTATGCTTCTAATGACCACTGAGCAAATACTGAAGGCACAATATGAAATGATAATAATCCTGAAGTTGAATTATCAACCACATTATCTACTGTCTATATGTAAACAGTATATGATATGTATTGCTTAATAATGATGCTGTCCACACACACAGTTATTATTCTGGCTGGATATTAAAGTATATAATGTGGTAGACAGATGTATGTGCACACCTCAGGGTGCCAGAGGAGGAAGAGAATGAAATAGTGCATCAGCTCAGGAAGTAGTCTGTTTATTTGCATTGGTCCCTTTTTAAACAGCTCTGCACTCACAGCCCTTCAAAGTAAGGCACATTGTATATTCATCAATGTTAATACTCATGGGGAGAGAAAAAATAATCAGACCGCAATACATAAATCATTAGGACATAATAAAAAACAAACCAAAAAATATACATACAATGTACATACACCATTGTCTGCTTTGGTTTGGGCTGTGAATGTGGTCTCTCAAACCTCAAACGTTACTGTGGCAGTTGTGTTAGTTTCTGTTGGAAAGGGGGCTCTAAACACTAGTGTCTCCGTTGGCTGGGGCTTTAATGGAGCAGAAGAAGAGGGAGAGACACAGGTTGTGGGTGTTTCTGGATATGCCTTTACTCTGTAGACTTGGCTGTAAAATGTGAGGGGACCCAGGACACACCCCTGAGGAGCTCTGGAGTGGTTGTAACCACCAAGGGGCCTCGATAGCCCTGCTGCTTCTGCGCTCCATCGGCCCTGAGCAGGTGACAGGGACTCGTCCATACTCTGGGCCTCTGCCAGTAACAGATGTGCTCAGTCAAATGACTAATTGAAAACCTAAAACAAAATCAGCAGCTTGGCTATTTGGCCTGCATAATAACAGGCCTGTGCTGATAAAGGGAGTGGGAGAAAACACACACACCCCTCTCATCAGCGGCGCCATTAACAATCATGAGCAAAGATGAAAACAACGCTTGGTTTATTCGGCAAATGAAAGCACATAACTAGATGCTGTCCCTGGAGTCCATTTCCAATTTTAATAATACATCAAGGAGCATAGCCGCAGCAAATGCTCCCTACGTTAAGAGCCAAAGCACACCAAACTACTTACAGCTCCAGCGTCGGGAGACAACTCCCAGAGCTTAGAATTTAGCAAATGCATAAAGGTACACAACATGATAGCTATTAGCTAAATTAAAAGAGCCATTACCAGAGTAGTGTGTGGAATCACTTGCCAGTTAAAGACTACAAACCAAAATTTTCCATTTCAGAAAAAAAACGTCTGCATACGTTTGTTTTTTCCCCACCTCATCTCTTTCCATCTTCATCGTGAAAAGCATGCAGACTGAGCTTGCCTCAAATTATGTGCATGAATAATAAAATACCTTCTAATTAAAAACTGTTGTTAAATATGCAAAAATCTAATGATAATGAGATTGTGCAATACCTTAGAGTAAAGCATATTATAAATTACTTAGAAGTGCAAGTCGGCTTGACCCAAACATTGCATTTTGAAGGCTACTTGGAATATTATGTCTGGGGCATATGGAGAGGGGGTACAGTGTGCGTATGTGTGTGTGTGTGTGTGTGTGGGTGGGTGGGTGAACTGTTTGTGTTTGGGTCCGTCTCCAACTGTTTGTGTACATGCATGCACACATATGTCTGTGTGTGTGTGTGTGTGTGTGTGTGTGTGTGTGTGTTAGCATGTGTCTGGGTATTGGTGGAGGTTTAAATAGGATTAAATATATGCATGTATGTATGCTAATGTACAAACTGGCTGCCTGTGATTCTTAAGGAGCATGCTTGGAGTGAATGCAAGGTTAGGTATGGTGTGAGGGTGTGAGGACATTGTGTGCTTTATTTTTTTTAAAATGCATGGTTCCAAATGTCTAAAAAAAAATCCACGAAAGTGAGAAAGCTACTGTATATGTGTATGGTTTGTTTTTACATGGTAAAAAACCAAAGGAACTGCACAGTGCACAGTAGTGTTGTAATAAATGCTAGTCAGCTGCCCATACCTGATGGAGGCTGGCACACACAGAATCAGATGCCCTTAAAAAAAAAAAAAAAAGTGTTGGTATATAGGTATGGTAGTATGATACCATTTGCTTAAGCAGCTACCAAGGTGGAGGTGATATTGTTGTTGGTTTTTTTAATTTGCTGACATTTATTTGCTGTGACAGCTAAGCAAATAAATCATCATACCACTGAACAAATCTCTATGTTTCCCCTGTTTGCTTTGTGTTTGTTTCACATCATCAATCACAGCATGTTTTCTGTTCTCCTCTGATTGAGTTGTCTCCACAGCTATATGTGAGAAAGCCTTTATGTTGGCAAATGCACTACATAAAAATAGAAGTCCTCAAAGACATATTTACATGAGGTTTGGAGTGGGTAGGCAGCAAATGAAGAGATGAGGTTTGTCAGTTTTGCGACAGACAAGTGTGGATCCATGGCAAAACAGTGAAGAAGAGTTGCAAATTTTAGGTTGGCTTATGACAATGTTGCTGCTGACAGTCGTGTCCAATTTGGCTTGGCTTTGTCTGAAGTAAATTAATAACTTGTCTTTGTAGGGAATTTTTACACACTGAGTGAGAATCAGTGATACAAAAGAAGTATCATTTGAGGTAGTTGTAGACACACTTGGGTTTATGCATAATGTGACATTCAGACACATGCAGGGGCACACGTGTACAGACGTTTGTGTGCATATACACACACACATGGACACACACACACACACACACACACACACAGACCAGTCTTAGGTTTACTGTACTGAGATGCATATTATTTAAACATATTTTATGGAGATGAGAGTTGCTATTCAATTGGAGGCAATAATATTCCTTAGCTTTATAAATTCACTTGACACATGCGGAATGGAGCCTGTATTTAATATTCAGCAAAATAAGACTTTACCCTGATTGAAAGGTTTGCACTGCACATTGTCAAACATGATTGCTCCATTCTGGGCCAGCCAGCACCGGGAACAGCCCGCATATTTCACTTCGAGTCAATAGGCCTCCACCATGTTTATTAAAATTTTAACAGGACTCTGAGCTTGACGGGTTCATCAGCTATTCAAAGCTACCAAACAAATCAGCTGTCATCTCCCCCTGCATGTTTCTGCCCCTGTGTCCCTGACCTTCCTGGCATCCGGAGCACACTGCCGCTTTAGATGACTTTCCACCAAGTCTTTATGGCCAAATAAATAGCAGCATGCGACGCTATCCATCACACATTATAATACTGATTGTTTTTATGTTTAAACCATAAACAAATACTTGATTATGAGGAAAGGGAATAAATCAGGCCACATTATATGAGAAGGCAGTCCAGCTAGTGAAACAGTCATTTAGATTAACGAAGCAAGAGCCTCATACACATGGCAATATGCGCGTGCACACACACACATACTTTAGGGAGGATAGACCACCAGTAGTTATAACCAAAATATAGCTCTGATTCAACTGATGTAAAAATACAAGTTTTTTTTTTTTTTTTTTAAACACAAAGAAAGTCAGCTATATCAATGAACAATGGTGAAAACCTCTCCCTTGAATGTAGAGAAGACAGGCATTCACTTTATTGTCCTAACATCTCTGTGTATACGTTAAGTGTTTATGCCATGTATAACCACCTTGTTTTCATCAGGGGGGAATCAGCGTGGCGCGCTTTAGTTATTTCATTATCGTCCTCTCACAGTTGTTCAAGTCTCTTGGTTTAGCTTATCAAAAGAGGTAAACACACCATTGAAGTGAAAACTTGACACAACAATGTGGTGACGTCAAACAAGCTCATCCAAAGTCAACTGTGAGACTAGAGGCCCCTTTGATGTCAGAAATGCAAGGCAGCGTGGAAAACAAAAGCCTTTGGTGAGGTAGGATGAAGTGGTGGCATGCTTCTGTGTGTGTGTGCGTGTGCCTCTGTCTAGAGGTATGTTTGTGTGTGTGCATGCAATTGTATATATGTGTATGCACGTGTATAGAGGTGTGTGATCGAGAGAGAGAGAAATTGGAGGGAGAGAAAATTGAGTATGTGTGTACACGCGTGAAACTCATTTTACCCAGCACTCAACTTACATTCTTCATCCATCCGATGAAGTGAGTGAAAAAGCAGCAGTTCTTTGGCAAATAAAATCGGGTTCATGCAAAGCCAGTATTAATTTGGCTTTCCCGTTGGAATGAAATGTTTTTGTTTTGGGAGGAAATTGCCCTGAGCGGTAATGAATTTCCCCCCTCTGTGCTGTGTGGCACCATAATTTAACAGAGCGATAGATCACATAGGCTGATGATTTGAGTGTGCATATATTCTAATAGAAAGCTGATGAATATTAAATGTGCAACATTTAAAAGAGGCTCATTTTCCTAGCTTTTAGTGCAGAGAGAGCAAAATTTTTCATAATGGCTGGTGGCAAGACGAGGCAGGAAAGAGAAAAAAAAACACAAGTATTAAGGGGGCCAATATTTATTCTCATTTATTTATCCAAATGTTTCTGTTTGCAAAAGAGATATCAGAGAAGCGGTGAGTAGTTTTGCAAAGCTCAGAGCTCTCTGGCATCTGACAATACCCACTGCTGCATTTCAAAGCATCGATCACCCGTCATCACAAACCCGTGGTGATTTTGCCTTCTTTCTTTTGTTTTGAAATGTTTACACGGCCACTCTCTTGTTGTTGTTGTGATCAGTTCTTGCTTTGGTATGAAGTTACAATCAAAATGTGCCAGTGTTTGTCTGCTAAAACAGCTCTCAATTGTCTATTCAGAAAAAAAAAAGTGCCTTCAAAATATGTCAGACTCTTTTTTTGTTGTTTGGAAATTAGTTTTAGACACCAGCATGTATTTGGAATGCTTTGATGTGTTGGCATATTTCTTTTCATGTTGTCTTCGTGGTTAAACACATTCACAAATCAATGCCGTTGGTATCTGGATGAAGAGTGGGAGTGTCAAAAACAAGGCAATCAAAGCAGTTGTAGTAGATTATATGTTCCTATTGTGTTTTTAGTAATTTCACACACGACTTTGGAATGCTGTTCTACATAGACATGGGTTTAAACAATGATTTAAAGGAGAATACCACTGAATGTAGGATTTACTGCAGCTTGAGGCTTGTATACCTGTAAACATCCCTAAAGTGCATGGTAACTCTATGGCTTTGTAACCTCACGACACATTTAATTTAATGACTTTACAATAAAAATTTGTAAATTTGTGTTAGTTCATAAGAGTTCCGTTATACTTCCCGGTTTTATAGTCACAGAATCATAAACACTCAAATCATCATAACTCCTCACACTACACGTCTCAGTCAAGTCCAACCACCTCCACCTTGAAGGCTGACCGGCAAATGGGGACATGTTCTGCCAGAAAGTACAAGACACCTGATTGATTGGACTTTGCCAAATGACACGGCAAATGCCCAAAATTCTGACTCCATAGATTATATGCTTTTTACATGGACCTTGGTGGTTAAGAACTGTCTGTGTGACTTATATTGTTAGGGTGAAGATGTCTTATGGGTCAAATGTTGTTTTAGAGTTATCTGTCACTTTAAGTAGAGTCTATAGGGCCCTATGTTTTATCCATATGCTTTCTCCATTTAGCAGCTAACAACAAAATGTGTCGATGTCTCTTAACTTAAGGCATTGCCCTAAATATTGCTAAGGATGTACATTTTTGTAATGTGTTCATTTATCTGAGGAGCATATTCTAATAAAGTACTTCTTAAGTATCATCATCTCTTTTTCTCTCCTCTCCCTCTCCACCTCTTTCATCTCCATTTACAGCAGCCAGAGCCCTCGGCTATACAAACCACTTTGCCTGTGTGGCTTTAAATGGTGCCCAATTCCAGATTACACAAACCTATGGGTGAGATGATATTTCCTTTGTCTGGCCCAAGAATAGAGGCCTGTAAGCTTCTGCGAGCATCATTTAGCCTGGCTAAATTACCATGACAGGGAGAGGAGCGAACGGACAGCGCCTTGGCTTGTCTGAGTGAGAGTCGCACTTTAAAAGGCCTTTAATGGAACCAATTATTAGGAGGATATCTTTGCTGTCTGCACCCAGTGCCACTTGATTGTTCTCGTTATAAATGTCCCTCCCCTCCCTTGACAGGGCCACTCGTCGTCCCCATCTGCAACCCGCCTTACTCTTCATCTCTCCCTCTTGTATAGCGATGAGAAGGTCAATAGACTACTCTTCACAGCTCTTGAACCTTTTCCATATTTCTTAATTAGGCCAGGCAGCATGTAAACGTGAAGCTGATAGGCCAGTACTGTCTCTTTCTCTTACCCTCTCTTTCTCTCTAACACACATGCAGACACACATGCACGTACGCTTGCACTCCTTAGACTGTGTCCAGTAGCAAAGACAGACTGAATACCTAATGTTTCTCACTGGTTAAGAGACAACTGTGGGTGACGTCAAAGTTTCATGTCTTACACTTTGTGCAGTCTTCAGTTGGCACAAACTCAATGGCCTCTTTTCTATGGACATGCTGAACCATTCTGAGCATGGAGAGTAACTTTTCTGATGTCATTTCCATGTGGGCACCGTTTGGAATACAGCGGTTACAAACTGTGTCTTGCATGCTTTTCTAAGCATAAGCTAACCCTACTCAGTGCAGGAGAACCATTCTGATGAGATGGCTTAATGACATACACTATATGGACAAAAGTATTGTACCACACCTCTTAATCACTGAATTCAGGTGTTTCATACAAACCCATTGTCACAGGTGTATAAGATTAAGCACCTAGCCATGCAGTCTGCCTTTACAAACATTTGTGAAAGAATGGCTCGTTCTAATGAGTTCAGCGTAGTACAGTGTGGTACTGTAATAGTACAAAGGCAGATGACATAAAGTTACAGAGCTGGATTGCATAAGAGGCACCAACGCTCAGCTGACCCAATAACTGCAGAGCTCCAAACCTCCTCCGGCATTAATGTCAGCACAAAAACTGTGCAAAGGGAGCTCCATGGCATGGGTTTCCATAGCCGAGCAGCCGCATTGCAAGCTTTACATCACCAAGCACAATGCCAAGCGTCAGATGGAGCCGTGTAAAGCACAGCACCACTGGACTCTGGAGTAGTGGAAACATATTCTGTGGAGTGACGAATCACACTTCTCTATCTGGCAATCTGATGGACGAGCCTGGGTTTGTAGCATGCCAGGAGGACGTTCCCTGCCTGACTGTATTGTGCAGACTGTAAAATTTGGTGGAGGAGCGATAATGCTATGGGCTTGTCTTTCTGGGGTTGGCCTTGGCCCCTTAGTTCCAGTGAAGGGAAATCTTAATGCTTCAGACATTTTGGACAACACTGTGCTTCCAACTTTGTAGGAACAGTTTTCTGACCTCACAAATGCTACTCTGAATGAACGGGCAAAATTTCCCAAAGACACACGC
The DNA here is from genome assembly GCF_902150065.1 of Myripristis murdjan. Lineage (NCBI taxonomy): Eukaryota > Metazoa > Chordata > Actinopteri > Holocentriformes > Holocentridae > Myripristis > Myripristis murdjan. The sequence continues at coordinate 21,293,138 of NC_043982.1, forward strand.
CCCCTTATCAATAGTGTTGTTGTTCATCCTTTGCTCAAAGTTGTTCAGATCCTCTTAGCAGCAGCTGATATAGTATATGATATGATAGTATATGATAGTACAATAGTATATAGATCCTTCATTTCATCAGCCAACAGTGCAAAGCACAACAACTGCATTACATATACGCAACTGCAACTGCAACTGCATTACATATATTGGATTCCACTGCTGTCATCACTACATTTTTTTTAGTTTCCACTTCTTAGTCCTAATTTGAGCAGCATGACTGGTGAAAAAGAAACTGTAATTGTTCACACACAGTAACGTTGTGCCCTACCGTGGAAAAGAGGATAATATCTGACACATTGGGAGCTGCTGGGCAACACATCCTCAACTTTGGGGGGGATGTCACAATTGCATCAGTGTTGGCTATAGAGGGAGTGATGTGTGTGTGTGTGTGTGTGTGTGTGTGTGTGTGTGTGTGTGTGTGTGTGTGTGTGTGTGGTGGTGGTGGTGGGGGGGGGGGTTCAGGGAGGAGTGCAAAATAGAGGAAAAAGGCCAGTGGAGGAGTTGACATTTCTTCACGCTTCAAGTCCTTAAGTTGCTCCACAGAGAACCGTTGTTTCTGATACTAATTAGCAATCAGAAGAATGGCATGACTCAAGCAATGAATCTGAGTATGTGCTTGTGTGTGCACGTGCTTGTGTGTATCAACATTTGTATGTATGTGTGTGCGTGTGTGTGTGTCTGTGTGTGAAGTTATCCCACAGATGGCCCAATGTGCTCATGCTGTTTCCCCCCTTTGCCTCTCCACTGATGTAATGCAACCACTGCTCGATTATAAGCCATAAACATTACATGCTGGAAACACTATGACGAAGCAAAGCTTGGAAAACAGGGGAAAAGCATCGCCAGAGTCCATTTAGGTTCTGGCTGTGCATGCTTCCATTACCAAGCCACTATACCATTTACATAATTCCACGTCCTTGCTCCACTTTCCAAGCTATTGTGTTTTAAGCAGTGGTTTGAAAAGAAAAATGTTTTCTCTAAGGTCACAATCTCCAGTCATTTGTCCAAGAAGCATTAAGTGGCTAGTGTAAGACAATGCATTGGATTTTGTACAGTCAGTTTTAATTGAAGCTGTCTCCAAGAGGGGGATAGACGCCAGAGTAAACGTCGCTAAGGCTGAAGACAAAAACATGGGGCCTAGTATTTACTATCACCACACAATCACCTCTCTGACCTGAAGAAGAGCCCTCTCTGTCACTCATTTCAGATGGAGAGTTAATTCAAGAGGAATTTGGACTGGCATGGACAATTTACATCTCTGTGTTTGTTGCAGTGCGATGATTTAAATTGCAGTTATTGATTTTAAGCATTTCCCAAACTGACTTTCTGCAACTCCCAAAAAGGATGGAGAGCTTTCTGCTTTAAACCAAAGGTGTACATTTGGCCATGTAAATGTAGCTAGTTAGCCAACTTGTGGACACTGGGGCTTACCTATGATTGCACCGGCACACTTTATCATGCACTCAGTTTAGGAGCAACAAAACAACTTCAGGTCATTCATTTTCAATGGATGCTGGTGTGACAAGTTTAAGTAATGGTATTACTGGAGTCATAGCTCTAAAACATTGTCATGATGTGAATGTAGGTTCACAAAAATGGTTTTCCATAATGTGAATGCGAGAGCCCAGCTAAAAAAATTAATTTCAGGTGTATTTCATTAAGGTATGGTTTGAAAGATATGTACTACAAGCACATAATTTAAAATTCATAATATATAATAATTCACAACAAGTTAAATAGTGATTATAAAAAGTTTATATACATTTTATTTACTGGTTGAAAAAGGACAAAAAGTTAACAAGATGTATATCTGCATTTCATATTCAGTATTTGTTTAAAAAATAATTTCCCCTCTTTATTTTTTCCTTCTCTGTAGCACCTGTAATCTATCCATAAATCTGATCAGGATCTTAGGACGATATCTTGGAGAGCCTCTATTGTAGACAATTTTTCTAATGCCATAGAAAGTTGGTGAGAAGATTTGCTGGTCTTGTAGAAAGTGATGGGAAACTACTGTTCAGTGTACACATGTACTTAGACAGTCAGACTTTACTGTTTTCATGATAAAATTAAGTTGACAAGTTTGTAAAACTGTTGTGAAGTATTTGTTTCTTGGCGGCATCACTGTGATAGGTGTTTGCCTGTTGTGTCTTGCGTGGCGACCAACCTGCAACAAAGCTGGATTTGAGTCAGAAAGTCCCATTTGCATGCCAAGAGTCGGTGTCAGGAGTTATGATTCAGCTCTAGTTCAGTGCATGCGCTGACTGTAGCTACAGTACTCACTGGTCTCCAAAATGACAACATCAGAATAGACCTGCAGCCACTCCTGCTAGATATTAAGACTTCAAATGAGCTACTGTTGAGAAGTTGAATATTGCTTGTGCAAATGAAGCAGAAAGGAGGAACAAAAAGAAACATAATGCCTCACAATCAGCACCTGCTGTGCATGCAGTACAGTCAGGTTACCCGCAGCCTGTCAAGGGCCCTGTGCAAAGGGCCTCACCAAAAGTAGTCCCTGTGCTGCTGTCAGAATTAAAGGAACTAAAAACAGTTATAGCTTCACTGAAAAGCCTTAGCACTGTGATAACTCAGATAAGAGAAATCATACAAAAGACCATAACCCTGTGACTCTCCTTCAGACAGTAGACCAACCAGAGATATTGTAAATGCACAGCCAGTTTTGACACCAGAGCAACATTACCCAGTCTGCATTGGTTATCGCCAGCCCCAAGCAGCCCAGCCACAGTATGATCCTAAACAACTTTATAACAACAATGACCAATATCAAGCCCCTTCTCCAAAGCAATCCCAGTATGAACATTACCAGTCCTTTCACAGGTCAGCCTGCACTCCCAGGTGATGCTTCAGCAGAAAGAATGTGCTGCACTGCAAAATCTCAAAATCTTACCAAGATTATTTGTCTTATTTCAAGTCAAAAATGTCTTATTACTAGTCAAAATATCTCATTACACTTAAAATAAGACATGATCACCTCAGAAGTAACTGGTTTATCGACAATTGTCTCTTGTTTCAAGTGAAAATTTGCTTGAAACAAGTGAAAATTTGCTTGTTTCATTGGCAAAATTTGTTTCTTGTTTCTAGCTAATTTTCACTTATTTCAAGTGAATTTTCACTTTTTCCACTGGCAAATTTTGCCAATGAAACAAGCAAATTTTCACTTGTTTCAAGTGAATTTTCACTTGAAACAAGTGAAAATTGTCTAAAAACAATTTACTTCTGAGGTGATCATGTCTTATTTTAAGTGTAATGAGATATTTTGACTAGAAATAAGACATTTTTGACTTGAAATAAGACAAATAATCTTGGTAAGATTTTGCGTTTTTGCAGTGTGAAAGGTACTCACACTGTTTTCAATGTGGAAGTAATGAACATTTTCTAGCAGGGTGCAGGATCAGCGCAAATCAACCTTTCAAGGAGGTATCTTTAAATAGAGAGTGGTTTCCGCCATGGGACAGGTGTTAACCATAGATAGCCAAGAGCCCCAAAAATGTGTAAACTGCTGTAATGTAAATCCATCTGAAAAACTGAAACAATGCTCATCATGCAAAGAAGCACTATATTTTTCCAAGGTGTGTCAGAAACAACTCTGGTATGAACATAAAAGGAAATGCACTTGCCTGTGAGACTCGAATGAAAAGCTGCTCCATTGAGAGAAAAATGCCCATATTCCACTGTTACCACTCCATGAGAACCCCCCCAGTGAAATCACCTCACTAGGTGGTCAACAGTTTCTTGTTAAGTGGTACCTGTAGAGCTGCTAAATCCAAGCACCGAGGGACAATGGTTCTCAAGTCTCCATCATTGATGAGCATGGGAAAGACGAAAACATGCCCAACAGGAAAGTTGAGAGACATTTCTCAGATCCTTGACTCACCTCATGATTTGACCTTAACAGCAGCAAATGGGACTGATATACTGTACTTGCTTGAGACATGTTTCAGAATAGCCTCTGAAACAGACCAAAGAACTTACCATTCTAAGGGCAGGCACCTGTCTCACCCTCTAGTATGTTTTAATGTGATCGAACACATTATTCGCAAGACTTAAAACACTAAACAGTACAATGCTGCAAGGACAGCTTTTCCTTCCCTCAAGAGAAATAAAGCATAACAGCATTCATATGGGCCATCGACACCGAGTGGACGTGCATGTGAAGTAAAGTCAAAGAAAAATGGTTCCCAGATACTGTGCTATGTTGCATAGTTGGTCAGCCATTCAAAAAGGAAATGACAATGATAACTGAGCCAGAGATAAATCCACAGTGGCCACAAGGTCTTGAGTTTTGTGATACTCTAGTTAGTGTAAACAAAGGCACCTTTGCAGTCATTGCAAGTCATGTCTCCAGCCCTGCTAACTGTGACATTGCCATAGCAAGGTGCATGCTAGTTGGCAGAGTACAGTTCATCATGACAATCCTGCCTGCAGATACTTGAGAAAGCTGCAGTTCCAGTCACAGTAAATCACATGTGTGTGCAGATGCCAGACCATGAAAACACAACCAAAGAAATGTGGGACCTGCCAGTAAACCCAAGTCAACTGGAAGAAAGTCAGAGAAGAATAGTGAAATATGCTCCGAGAAGAGTGCCATTCCTTCTCAGGGTCAGACAGTGATTGGCTGTATTGAAAACTTGCTAATGATCATCTGATTCAAAGACCCAGTCAAGTGCACATACATATAAGTGCCTAAACCACTATGCCAGGCATTGAAGAGGTACCTCCATGACTTGATAGCCCAGTGTTGGGTCATCTCCTGTCTTCTGCATCAGAAAAAGTACTCTTCACCTGCATATAGATTACAGGGATCTCAGTAGGAAAACATATCCAAACTACCAAAAGTCCAGGACCAGCCAATTCCAAGTGTCCAGGACATTATGGAAAATCTAGGAGGTAATTCCTGGTTTCCCCTTTTAGTTCAAGGAAAAGCATACCACCAGGGGTTTATGTCCGAAAAAAGTATACCACCGTCGGCTTCTGTGACTCTTTGACGGCTGTTTGAATGGGTTTGTATTCCTTTCGGCCTGATGAATTCCCCTGCGTTTTATGGAAAAGTGTTTGGAACAGCTATGGTATGACATCTATCTGGATGACATGCTGAGTTTTAGTAAAACCTTCAAAGATCATGTGAGTGATGTACCTAAAGGGCTGTAACGTCACAAAGAGAATGGCATCAAGCTCAAGCCAAGTAAATGTGATAAATTAGGAAAACTGTCTCGGCTGAAGGTAGCAAAGTTGATTTAGAGGCTGTGCGAGCATTGAAAGACTTCAAACCACAGAATGTTGCTCAGTTCCGAAAAATACTCGGTCTACTTACCTGCTGCCGGCAGTATATCAAAGATTTCTCTTGTAAAACCAGCCCTCTGTATGATTTGCTGAAAGCCAGGCCAGAGGAAGGCACTGCTGTTCCTTACCACACAAGAAAAATGAGAGGAAAATCAAACAAAAACAGCCACATTGTTCCACTAAACAACCCAATCTTGTGGCCTGACCAGCACCAACAGGTACTTGAGCAGCTGACTGACTGTTTGCTCCACCCACCAGCTATGTTCTACCCACAGGTGCATCTCACTAAGGTTAAAGGGCTGTGCTATACCAAAGACAAAATGGCAAGCTTCAAGTAATTGCATATGGCTCTTGCACCCTAAATACTGAGAAGAGTTAGCATCTCCATGAATTTAAATTAGAATACCTGGTACTAAAATGGTCAATCACAGACAAATTCTCTGACTATTGGTACTATGTCTCAACTTTTACTGTGTAAAGTGAGAACAATCTGCAAACTTATTTCTTGTAAACTCTAAAGCTAAATGGCACTACTTCCAGATGGGTTGCAGACTTGGTGGATTTCCATTTTACCATAAAGTACAGGCCAGGGAGAGAACATGGTGTTTTATCCAGGATGCCCTTGTATGTTGAGTCACTAATGGCGGAATGCTCAGAGGAACTGCTGTCTGATGCCATCGCAGCCACCCCCTAAAGCTGTTGAGGCACAGAAAGAGTCTGATATAATCTGGTCCTTGGCACTCAAAATCATGTCTCCACCACTTGAAACTGAGTCTGCTGCTGAGTTCATTGCCCCTCTACCAAAAAAGCAGTTGCGTGAGGCTCAACAATCTGACTCAGTCATCAGCCTAGTGTTAGACTGCAAACTGTCAGACTCCAAGCCACCAGTTAGGGCGCTTAAAACATTTGGCTCAGGACTAAAATATCTGTTCGGAGAATGGGACAAGCTGACAATAGATAGTGATGGCATCCTGCATAGGATTACTACAGCATGCAAACAACTCGTTTTACGATAAATAGTTCTGAAAAACAGTGCTGCATGAACTGCACAATAAAATGGGTCTTAGCGGTACATGAGCTTACAGGAGAAGCCCTTCACAGTTTTGTAGATGTGAAGATGTAAGAAAAAATTTACTAATGGCATGTTTTGTTGTAAAGGAAAAAATTTAAGTAAAAAAAAAAAATTTTGATGTTGGAATGTTTATTTTGTAGGGGAGTGTGTGATGAGTTAAAATAGAGGTGTCACTGGATTCACAGCTTTGAAACACTGTCGTAATTTGAATGTAGGGTCATAGCTTTAAAACATGGTTTTCCCTGTCAATGAGGGATCCCTGCTAAAAGATTTCATTTCATATGTGTCCATTTCATTCAGGAATGGTTTGAAAGCTATGTCAGACTATATGGAGGAGGAAATCCATAATAAGTCATAACAAGTTAAATAGTGATTATGAAAGTGTTAAAAAGATAAAATGTGATTATATACCTATTATTTATATTATTGTTTAAAAAGGACTATAGCTATATATAGCTACAGGAAAAGCTATAGCTATAGCCATGGGTATTTTTTTTGTTTGCCTTAAATGTTTTTGGCTTCTCTGTGTATTTAAGTTTGAGCATCTGCAGAAACTGATGGGAAGAACCTACTATTCGGTGTGCATGTGTAATGAGACAGACTTTCATGATAAAGTTGACAGGAAAACTCAGAGATGGCAAAAGTACTCTTTACTCAAGCAGAAGTACAGATACTTGTAAAAAAAAAAAAAATAGAAGTACTGCACTACATTACTCTAGCCCTTTTTTTCTTCTGTTAATTGCTGCTCTGATTTTGCTCTGTCTGCAGTGTTGGCTGGTTCACTTTCATCCATGTCACTACTAGTTCTCCCTGTTTCAGACATCACATTTACTAGGTGCCATTTTTCTGAAGTCAAGTCTCCCTGTCTTGTCTGTTTGGTCTTGTTCCATCTGTCATGTCTATCATGTGGTGGACACACCAAAGGATCATCTTTCTATGTGTTATTGTCCTGTCTATTTAAGTTGACATTGGTCTTGACGTGGAGAAGGAGTGTAATGCAAAATAAAAATAACTGATAATTCCCCTCGAATGTATAGAACTTACGTAATGGGCCTGTTTAAAAAATGCAAGGAGTTGAAGGTATGGATATCTGTGTTAAAATGTATAGGGTGAAAGTAAAAGGTTGTCAGAAAAAATAAATAATTAATGTACAGATACTTGAAAAATCTACTTATCTCGTATTGTAACTTTCCACCTCTGGTAAAACTGTTAGGAAGTATTGGTTCCTTCAATAAATTCCCACACCATTAGGGAGTGCAACACAGGTCACATGAAATCAAAAATGCCTATGTATAAAATGTAGCAGTGTGTCAGGTCTATGCAACTACAAAGTAAAGTGCAGCCAGCATATTTTTTTTCCCTTGCTTTGATAATGTGATGCTTGAAAGTGATTAATTATTTCGATTAACATGAACAATTATTTGCTGAATAGATATGAGACAAAAACAAAGCTATGACAGTATGATGCTATTTGTTGTTATACAATATGATGACTTCATTAATTGGTCATTCATTTAAGGGATGCCCTCAGTGCCAAGCTGAATAACACTTTTAGCTAGGCACAAGACCAAGATAACTTTTGAACCATTTGTAGCTAATCTGAATACACCATCGAGCCCAAACTACACCAGACAAAACTTAAATGTGTTTTAGTCTTCCATCTCTTTGAACAAAAAACTCTCATTGTAATCAGTGCTGTTGTAGTCATACTGACTCTATACAGGTGCATGTTCCAGCTCTGTCACATGTGCAGTACCGCAACCAGTTCCAGCCTTTTATCCTTCAAGGGCCCTATCTTACATCAGACGAGACACAAGTGTCTTTGCTAGTCCCCAGTTGTCATTTCCCCATCCAGTGCCCATGTTATCTAAATAGCAAATGCATTTGTGCCCATCTATGCACCAATGGGAGTACTGGTCTTAAAATGAGGTGTGGTCAGGTGTATTGTTGGCACATTGCTATCTTGGGACAATTGAAAGTAACTGTGCAATTGACCATCAGAAACCAGATTTGAAGTCAGTGGTGCAATTTTCGCTGTTATTTTAGGGGGGCATTATTAAGATAGCAATGGGTGCCTACATAAGTGTGTGCAAATGCACGTCGACTGATTGTTATGCACACAGGGATGCCTTTACACGCATAAGGATACGTTGTTATGCACACAGGGATGCGCATCTGTTGCTTCTGCAAAGAAGTGTTTCTTCTTACTTGGCAAAAGCGTCATTATAACAGCAATCTGCCAAGATGCAAGCATGCATGGCTTTTAAAGGGAATGGAGGATAGCACGCCCATTGGTTTACTGCATGCTACACACAAAACACACCCATGATTAATTAATGGACAAAGTACAACCCTTTGGAACAGTGCACCTGGCGCACCGAACCTTTTTTTCCGCTGTTAAAATAGCAAAAGTGGACTTGGACACACACTAAATGCACTTGTGCCACACTCTTTGGACTGTGAGCTTATATCATTAAAATAGCATCTTGTTTTTTTCTGCTTATATGTGTAGATGCACCATAGTAAACCCACCATTAGCTTCAATTTATATTTATATGCCAGTATTTTGGTGTGCTATAAGCAATTGAAAAGCAATGGACTGAGGTGGCTGGACGTAATTTTTTGATTTACATTTCTCTAACACTGGAAATGCTATCTATATCTACTACCTCGTTTCCATTACTCAGAACCAGCTTGTGCAGGGCTGAGCCTGATAGCTCAGTTGGTTCATTATGTTTGTATTATAAATACAAGAGATAACTAAGCTGACATTATGTTTGTTTCTATGCTGTGCTGCTCTGGAGGCAGGATGTTACAAGCTGTTCTTCCTCTGTTTTACTAACTGTGGCGACAGTTAGCCCACCAATTCACAGTGAAATTTTAAGTTGAGGATTTAGGTTTGGTATGGATTAATGCTGTCTTCTGTATTCTGTTTGGTAAATATATGAACAGAACATAATGATCTAATACAATACATAGGAGAGAGATAACATTATCAACCATAAGCTAACTCAGCACAGCTCACAATGATCTTCTGGCCAGCTGGCAACAGCTTTGCTAGCACATATGAATGATTTACTGATCTGCTCTGTTTTGATGTGCTATAACAGATTTATTTGCCTTGATAATGTAGTCTTGATTTTCAGTAAGGTCAGTGTTTTGTTGATACTGTCAAACTGACACCTGAGCAATGTTCTAGGATTAGAAAACAAGGCTGATTTCTTCAGAGGACAAACCAACTGTCTACAACCAATTTCTTAAAAGAAACAGATAAACTCTTCAATCTGTCAGTCGTGCTCCACTACATCCTGACTGAAACCTGCCTTTGTATTCTGATGAAGCCCTTAACAGCCAAAGCATTTTGGCGTTTCATCTCAGAATGGGTGAAATATCAGACACCACTTCAGCTTTAAGAGAAAAAAAAAACTATTGCTGCAAGTCAAGCCATTACTTTTAACTGATTAACTTGGAGAGGTTAAAGTGTATGCAGAGCTGTTAGGAAGGCGGAGTGGAGGCAGGTTTTGTCTTTGTTTTGAATTTGATTCTTCATAAATCTTTTCAACCCTCTCGGATGCTAGTTTTCAACCTTTATGTGATACCAACACAGCCACTAAAATAATCCACATGCCAGAATTAGACTGTTTGTTCCAATACTTTCAGTTAAAATACATAAAATGTCTCTATCAGAGACATGAGGATGATTTTGGTGTCAGTAGTCTCATCACTTAATGAAAAAAGTTGGACAATGGGCTTGTCTTCCAAAATGCAGTGTATCGGTTTTCTCATTATATTCCTACAAAGGGTCATTAGTCACTGTGGCCACCCATGTAAATGTACGAGCATGTGGCACTGTTTAGCACTTCAGATAAAATTGTACACCACTTTCACTTTCGTTCTCTGTCTCCCTCACTGCCTCACTCTCTTTAACATCCCTGGACAATAAAACTATAACAACCATATGAGGCTGAAGGTGAGTTTTTTTGTTGTTTGGCTGTGGGTGACCCCAGGTGCCCCCAGCCCCACCCTCTGTAAAGAGCTCTCAAGGGAGAAGGGACCAGAGCAGCTGGGGGTGGGAAGGATGGGGACAGGGTGTGGGGTTGGGGGGCATAGCAGGAAACTCAGGGCTAACCCCCTGTGTGTTTTACCAGACAGGTGGAGAGCTAAACATTTATTCTGCTTGCTATTGCAGGGTCACAACATGGCAAAATTACCCAAGGGCGAGCAAGGCAGACAGTCAGACAGCTGGGCTGACACTCTCCAAGTGGAGTGGAAGCCAAAATGACACAGCAGCAAAGGCTGCTTTACAAAGTGTTTCCTGTTTTAAGCATGTGTGTCTTTTGCTTAATTTATGGACCTGCTGTTTTAGGGCATTTTAGATTAGACTATGCTGGGGAAATCTCATTCCATGTCTCACTGTGTGGGGCTCATTAAAGCTGTGAACGAGCTGCTTCTGTCGCCCTCTCATTGGCCTAAGATGCAATAACCGCCAATCAGGCGATTTGGAGCCATTTCAGAATGCAGGTACATTAAACTGTCTTTGAGTTGAGTTAATATGCAGGCTCTGTTTGGCGACGTTGGCCTGATAGCATGATTCATCTCTGATGGCTTTTTGAAAACACAATAAAAATATATCCTGGTAATGACTCCAGTGTCGTCAAGACAGAGGGCGGATGGCGTGGTTAAATGCATGAATGCATGCTTGTATTATTTTCAGAATGTGTTGGATCTATGGTGGCAATTATGCTTTCATTTCCGCTCAACTGCACTGTGTGTGGTATTAAGCATCAACCAAGTCATTAAGTTGGAGATTGGACTAAGGAGTATCTGAATTCTATGTGTTTGTTTGTGAGTGTTTGTCTGAGTTTTATGGTCTGTGTTTGAATGAGATGGGTTGGTGAGAGAGTACCACATTTTGTTTGTGTGTGTGCACGTGTGTGAGCTTGTGTGTATATGAGTGAATGTGTATGCATGTTGGCTTGTGTCTGTGAGAGGAAAAGATGCTTCTTTGCCAAAGTGTTTTTGTGTGCATATGTGCTCTGACGTGTCTCTTTGACTTGAGTAGGTAGCTGCTTTTATGTTATTGTGCCTCTGTGCATGTGTATATGTATGGGCATGCATGTGTTGGTGTGTATTTGGTGTGTATTTCTCTGTGTGTTCCACCGTGTATGTGTTGCATTGTGTTGGTTTGGCTCCTTGGTGGACGTGACCTGTGTGGGTAAGGACAGTGTTTTGGGAGGTGAATTGGGAAGCAGCCAGCCTTCTCATTAGCAGGGCAGATGTGAGGTCACTCTGACCAGATTGCTAGCCACTTCCTTAAAAAAACAGCTCACCGATGGCCTGGCGTGAGACTTATGGGGGGGGGGGAGTTGAGGCATGGAAATGTCCTGTGTTCCTGACATATTGTGATTGGCCGCCGGACAGGGGAAAGCCAGCAGTCCTAACTCACCTCAGAGGCCACTGAACACTGAGCTCTGCCCCCCCTCAACTTATTCACAACAACATCCTTGTACAAGAACGATGGTCAAAAATAACACGGGCGGAAAACTGCAATGAGCTGCTACTTTATCCCTCCTGGACCCCTCCTGGGACGATTAGCAATCCAAACTGAAAGCGAGAGAGAGACAGAGCGAGAATGAGAGGGAGGGAGGGAAGGAGGGTGAGGCAGAGAAGAAAGAACAGGCATGGAACCAATTTCACCACAATTTTCATCCCTTTAGAGATGCTCGTTCATGAGATGATGAGGGGGCCATTAGAACAACAAATTAGGTAATTACAGACCGAAGGCCAAATCATAATCTCTAGTTCCTCTTCTCCAGCACTCTAATGGCAGAGACAAGATGGCTGCCTGTTTCAAGAGCATATGAGGTGAGATCTTGATAAGGGCATGTAACTGGCTTTCACTGAAATATGAAATACAAACACCGCACTTTTTAAAAGTAATTAAATCAAATGTTTTCCACCATCTGTTCTTTAATAATACACTTACAAAGCAGTTTAGCCTCCATGTTATGATTTAATATTTGATCTAAGGAAATGCAGTGACCAATAATTCAATACAAAATCAAAGGAACATTTTAAGGTGGCTAAGGGCAGAAAGACAAATATTTTTTTTTTTGTTTTGTTTGTGGATTAACCACTCACACTCAAAGACAGAGGGAGAGAGTGGGGTTTCTTGCTAACAGTGCTAATGGCTCTGTGTCTGTGTGTGTGTGTGTGTGTGTGTGTGTGTGTGTGTGTGTGTGTCACCAACTGGAATCAGGTAGACAGGTCACAGCGGCGGGCAGGGAGCAAGTGCATGGAAAAGAGAGGTCAAGGGCGAATAAATCGCCTAGCCGCTCGTTTTGAGATGACAAACACGTGCTCCTGCCAGAAGGGAACCATTAAAAATAATTTACACAAGCTTTATGTCGGCCGAGCTCTTTTTGATGCAGTGTTTCCCCTGGCAATTATGGCGATGGCGCAGCTCCAGCCATATGGCCAGCCGGGCAGTGGGCCGTGAGGCTCAGGAATACCTGGGTGGTTAATTAAGAGCTGTTGCCAGGGCCATAGGAGGCCAGTCTCAGATCCTCCACACCCCCACCACCACCACCACCACCACTGTCTCTGCTACTACTGCCTCGTCTGCCTACAGCAGACCCTCCACTGTGACCTGCCGTAGTCTTCGGCTCTGTTGCCTCACTCTGTGCTGTACTCAGAAGGAACAGCCACCAGGGACAGGGAGAGGCCACCGGTAATTATTTGAGATAACATCCCCATAGTTGAGATGGGATATGTGAGGGAGGAGTGTGCAGTATGCGGTGTGTTGTGCCTGTGTTTGTGTGTCTGGACGCGTGTGTATACGTGTGAATATGTGTGTGTGTGCGTGTATGTGTGTGTGTGTATGTGTGTGTAAGTGTGCATACACTCCCAAGTAGAAAGGTCAACATTTCCACTTTTCTTCTAGAGCGAGTGTAATGTGTCTTTGGAATGGAGGACAACGTAGCCCCGTTTTCATAAATATCTCATTCTGTATTCAGACATTTACTGTACTCTGGTCTCAGTCACCATACCAATTTGAATAAACTATTCTCGGTTGTCAGGGAGTACTCGACTCACTTTGATTGACGTAGGTTTTTCAGCTACCAAAATGTTGTTGTTTCTTCATAAAAGAGAAGAGACTGTGCATGTATAGCACCAGACCATTTGAAATGTTCAAAACTACTGTAATGACAAAAAATGCTGTGATTTGTATAATTATTCTGTGTTTTTGTGTGTTCTTTCTTGCACTATGATCTCTCTTAGATGTTTCAGAAAACACAGACCAATAGATAGATAGATAGATAGATAGATAGAGAGATAGGTATGGATGTAGACTGCACATAACACAGCTGTTATTGGCAGTCATATCCTGTAGATATAGATATCAGAATGCCATATACAGTCCTATCCTGTCCAAAGTGATGAAAAATCAGTTTAGAGCCACTGAAGTTCCATTACCATATATATCATCCCCTGTTATTATGGGCTGTTAAACTAATCATGCTATTAAGATTTGAAACCGAAAATAGTTTTAACTAATATACCAGGTCTCCTTCACATATTGCCCTTACTGTATCTTATCATGGTTTGTGTTGTCATGATATACAGCTTTGACCTTGACAGAGGTCTTCACAAGCCCCTGTCTAAACATACTGATATTCATAAAAACACTATCACTCTATCAATCTGTGAGACAGAGATTTAATACGATATAATAAGGCAATAATGAGGAATTTTCTCTTGTTAAAATGTCATTTATGTAATGAATAAAAGATGATGGGTTCAGCTGTCTGTGCTTTGTTCTCAATCAGTCAGTTTTTTTTTTTTTTTTTTTTTGTTCTGGCCTGTACACTAACAATGGCGTTATTGGCAGACACTGTCCCCATAATCAGCCAAAATTGCTTCATGTTTCCACTATATAAACAATCATTAGGATGTTGTTTTGTTCATTCGCTTCGCCTCAGCCTTTCATTTGCGAACAGTGGCTGCAACGAAAACAGCGACAGCTTCTAATCTAAATCAGTGATAGTTCAAATGTCGTGATTGTGACAGCATAGCAAGGCAAATACATTTGCGACTGTGTGTGTGTGTTTGTGTTTTTGTGTGTCCCTGCATGTGTGCGTGTGTCAGGAACCCCCTGCTGACTCCCCACCTCATCTCCATATTCCTTTATGGGAAATGTAAATGGCTATAAGATTTTCTTTACACGGGCCCATGCAGGAAATGGGATCCTAGCCTCCACTGTGACTAAAGAAGAGAGGGAAATGTTATGGTACACATTATAAATGATTTATGCGTGTAGGGATATGGCATCTTTTCCTAGATCACCTCTCTTGTGTGTTTTACGTGCTTTCTTTTCAAGTGAAATTCACTGGGGTCCCAGTGGTGCGGTGTTCTCTAGTTGTACCCATCTAAACAATAAACAGAATTATCTGTGAAGCTTGTCTGCTTTCAGTTTTTGGTCTTTTCCACTGACCTGGTATCTAACGGTAATAAATCCCAGCGAGCGAATGGAGGGTGATATAGTTGATGCTGAATAATTGGTCATTTTGATTGTAGCCTCCCCTGCTTTACATTATAGTGGTAATGAAAGCCTGCTGAATATGGTGATCAGTATGTGCGTGTATGTGTGTGCCGGCTGTGTGTGCATCTGTCGTATGTGCATGCATGCCTGTGTGTGTGTGTGTGTGTGTGTGTGAGAGAGAGAGAGTGTAAGCACACGTTGCCGAGGTGTCTCCTGAGTCAGGGATTATTGCTGATAGATTATTTCTTCAGCCCCCTCGTTATCACTGGATCAAACAGACATGTGACCTGCACTTCATCACTCTATTCATCCTCCTCTTAAACTGAGCTCTTGAGACCTGCAGGGGAGGCTGCTGGAACCTGGTATACAGGGCTGGGCTGAGACCAGGGCCCCGTAATACTGCTGCACTGGGACCCTTTTGCATAATTATGAAGCCTTGCCGGGATTGGGTGATTTTTTTTTTTTTACTGGGACTATGAACTTTCAGCATTACAGCTTCAGAAACCTGGTTTGAAGAGGTTGTATTGTGGAGGCATAGTAATGTAGGATTTCACCCATTTCTGTCCATAAATTTGGAATACAGCTAATAATGAGGAAAAAATCAAATACCACAATATCTTTGACCTAATACCTCTGTTTTGATATTGTGACAATATTGGTGAGACGACTACATGTGCTTTTGTAAGAGTAACAGTAATTAGTAATATGGATATGATGACCAAGCAGGTAGACGCAAATAATAGAACAGCTAGAGCTTTTCATTAAGTTAATTTTCATTAAGAAAATTAACTCTCTTTACTGTAATGCAACTTTTAAAACCGGGAAAAGACAACTCTTATATAATGATCGTACAAAATCTGAAATCCCAGACGATATCTAGTCTCGTATCACTATTAATATTATATTGATGTATCGCCCAGTCCTGATTTGGAATGCCAGAGGTTTTATACAAGCCCTCTTTGAAATATTATTTTCATCTTTTCCTTGCTGTTCTGGCCACTACTGGCCAGACTCATGTTACAGTCTCTGTTATTATGTGATTCTGTCGTCACCTATCCTCATTACTAGTTGAAGGACAGGCCCTTTGATGCTCATTAGTGAGCGCCCCTGTGTCAGCAGTACAGACGAGTCATAGAGAGGTGCTGCGAGATGCAGCTATGAGAGACTGTGATGTCAGCTAACCTGTGTATATCATGACAGTGGTGACACCCGGCCGCTCGTCCTTTTGTCAGGAGCACCTAACGAGGTCATCACTGTCCCTGAGACAGGGGTCACCCTTACATTTGACCCATGTCCCTCCCCACACTGTAATGTCAACAGCTCCCCCCGTCACCTGTCCCCACGTCGCTGCTCCCTATTGGCTGGCGGCCTGCCGAGCTGTCAGCGCAAGAGGACGACGTGTGTGGATATCAAGGTGGGCTGGTGTCTTCTAATGAGACAGACGTGTAGGGCTCTGCTAATGTCCCCGCCTTCGTTAGGCAGGACCCAGCTGCAGCCTGTCAGCCCCCTCGTTAAGCTCAGCCCTGGTGGGGCACCCAGGCAGGGCGGTGCGGCTGCCGCTCTGTCTGTCTGTCAGCTGGTCAGCCTCTCTTCTCCCCTCTCCCCTTGGTGGACCTCAGTCTCCAGGGTGGAGAGCGGGCTCTCTCTGCCTGTTGGCATGGTATGTCACGGCTGTAGTCCCCAGTTCTTCCCCTGGATCCTGGGAGGTGGTTGGCTAATGATCTGCCGACAGGGCTCTGGGGCTCTCTGCAGCATTTTGTTTCCTGATTAGAATGCAGCGGCGGCCTTTGTCAACAGCGATGTCAGCCACTGTAAGGACAAAGCATTGTTACCAGGAGCATAATTAGATCTGTTTCCTGTGAATCTGCCACCTGTGTTGACCAGGCAGTCAGGGATTCAGAGCTTTTTTTTTTCACCTCTCTTTCCCTCTTCTTTTCCTTTAGTCTGTCTCTCCTCCGCTTTCTGTTTTTGCTGCTAATGTACTGTTGCCCCACCAGGAAGGACTGAATTTTATTTTTGTTTCACTGCTGAGTGGTTGGGTTAATGCAAACAGCAGCAAACTTAAATTTGACAATAATAACTTCACAATCTATTAATTATGCTATGCTCTTTTTCCCAGCTGTAGACTGCAAAGTCAAAATGCAAATTTAATTAATATTTCAATAGAGCAATTAACACAACTAATTGCCATGAATATATGTATATATATATATATATATATTTGTAAATTTCTAACGTGTATATATATATATATATATATATATATATATAAACGTTAGAAATTTACAAATATCACAACCCTGTTATGAAAGAGTACAGTTATTTGTCTCATCAAATACACAGTGACATGTGAGGCAGAGCTAACCAGACCATTAAAAGCAACAGCAGTCCCTGGGATATGGACTGGTCAGAAATTAATTGGCCCCATGGCTGTTTGAAAGTGCCGAGAAAACAACTCCATGGAGTGTATCAGGATTTCCCACATAAAATATGTCAATTTTCCCCCCTCAAGCCAGTCGAGCAATAATGACCCCATGGTGCTGTGGAGTGGTGTGACAACACAAATGACACTACACTGTGTGCTAATGACATGGGATGTAGTCGCTGGGTAAACATGGCAATTAAACAACAGTCTCAGACTGAGTGAGGCACACACAGAACCTTCACAGACCCCATTGTGTCTTTGTCTTGGCGCTCTCACCCTCTCTCTCTCTCTCTCTCTCTCTCTCTCTCTCTCTCTCCCTCCCTCCCTCTCTCTCTCTATCTCTCCCTCCCTCACTCTCTCTCTCTCTCTCTCTCTCCCCTCTCTCTCTCTCTCTCCTCTCTCTCTCTCTCTCTCTCCCCTCTCTCTCTCAGTGAAACATTTGCATGCTGGAGGCATAATTGGCTGGTCTCATGGCGGCAGTGGCAGTATTCCTAGAACGAGGACATCTCAATGCACCTCACACATCCCCACTGTCACAAGGCTCGCTGCTGAAAGTCTCCCTGACACAAACACAGCAACACAGAACGCTCCCACAATGGCAGCCATGTCTGCCCCACTCAGACTACACCCTGTGACAAGAAGGAGCTGAACTAAGCACATTTCTCTTCTCTCCCTTGCAGTTTCCAAAGTTCATGATTACCGTCAGCATGCAGGAGCTCTGCTGGAGAAGTTTTTTGCTCTCTGAGAGGGCTGTGTGAGAGAGTTTGGAGGGTGACAGCTTAGCTGTAGCAGTTTGCTGGAGGAAACTCATGTTGAGTTTGGGTATGTAGGCATACTGGAACACGCAGTACCTTATAAGTGGCACATTTTGTATGCGTGATGGACTGAATTCAAATCCCTTTTGTCAGCTGGAATGTATGTAACACACCAGTGTGTTACATGTTTCCTATTTTAGAACTGACAGAAAAGCAAAAAAATAGGAGCAGTTTGTTCAATCATATCCACAATCCTCAATCCACTTGTCCACCAGTGTTAAGCTCCGCCCCCTATCATAAATACATAGTGTGTCCTGCTGTCCACACACACAGCCAGTCTGAGATGCCATAGGGAACGTCTCTCTCTCTACGTCTCTCTTCATGGAGGAGACAACAGTTAGGGATATGTAGGCCCAGTCAGCCTGGCTGTCTATGGATCAGTGAGCAGGTAGAGAGTATGGGTGGCTGCACACAGGTGACGCTGCAATGTGCCACAGCAGCCAGCGCTCACTCGTCACATTGATAGAGTACCTCTGCCAGAGCCTCATTTCATTCACCCGTGGAACAATTAGCAATGCTGAGCAGTTTCGCAATTAACAGCTTCATAATTGTCACATGCCCCAATTTTAAATCAGCAGGAGCAATATCTGTTTTAGAGCAAAGTTTAATTACAAAGTAAAAGCATTTGCATTTGCAGTGATTACCATTTTTAAATGACATTATTATTTTTTTATGTTACTACCTCCATGGGCAAGAATAGGTACCCAGAACAAGGCCCCTCCCTGCTGTGGTGAGAGAGTCTTTTTGGCAGGTTAGCTGCTAAACTGTCACATCCATACAGAGAAATTACACACAATCTGTTAACAATGCATTTCGAGGCTGGTTTCACCCCTGGATGGTGATAGAGAAATGAAGTTTTTAAGGTGACTGAACGAACGACTTGCCAGAGTGCCAGAGGAATAGCATTCACTTCAGGCTCGACATTCTCCATCAAACCACAGCATACCCTTGTGAACAAACAGTCTGTCTAAAACTCTAAATGGGCTCAGTCAAAATGGATGCAGCAGCCCAGTCAAGGCTTAAATCATCTCTCTGTTGAGCTCAAAAGAGAAGCCCCGAAGCCAGAAAATAGAGGAGCCGGGTTGATGGAATCTGGCGCAAACACATTCCCACCTTTCCAATCTTATTTTCGTCTCTCGCCTTCTGCCTGGTTCCTTTGCAGGGGCTTAGTGTACTTTTTGTGTCCCAGTGCGTACAAAGTCTATCAGAATGCATTTGTTTCAGGGAGCCCCCATTCACTTTCAAAGGGTTAAACAGCCCATTCACTGGCCTGTCAACATTCCCTGGCCCGCCTCACGGAAAAGTCTGCTCGAGTTTTGTTCCCGATCGACACTTGTCTCCTTGGCCCGTTGTTGCTCGCGTCGTGTAATATCCATGACAATCGTGTTGGGCTTTTCAGGGGGCTCTGTAGCACCCATTCTGTGGGGCCACTTTCAGGCCATAAAGAGCTTTATTTGTGTGGATTTGAAAGAGTCATGTGAAGTGCCCTTGGTCTGGAATCCTCTTCAGAGGGTCACCACCATCTCAAAGGGCTTCACAACTCACAGGCAGCCATCAGTACTGCCCTCACGTTCTTATGAAGCAACATCAACGCCACTGCTGCGAGAGCTCTGAAAGCTCTCTGAAAGGTGCACTATAGGCGGAGTGGAGCGAAGAGAGGAGAAGAAGGGTGACATACGAGGACCGACAAGCCAAGGGTAGGAGAGCCCAGTCCCAGCAGTGGGAGGGGTAAAAAAAAAAAATCTGTATAAAAAAATAAAAATAAAAAATAAAAAAGACCACAACAGGGAAAGAAGGGGAGGGAAAGTGATATGGTGTGCACGGGAATGATGAGCACAGCATTTTGAGCTCTTGACTTGGATGGATGTCTAACATCAGCAACAACAGCCCTCCTATGACCTCCCCCTGTCTCCCCCACCCACTCGCCTGAAGTACTTGCACACATACACACACTTAAACTAAACACCAGTCAGTGATGGCTAAGGCTGGGTTGGGGGGGTGGGGCAGTCTGAGGGGGAGGGAGGGGGCGTGGGAAGTTGGGGAGGTCCGACCGCATATCCATTTTCATGGACCATATGGAAATTCTGTTGTGTGCGCGGAGGACGCGTCAGATAGTGGTGACCCTAACGGCCATGTGTGTGTATGCTGAATGGTAAACAGCGTGGAGAGGGGCGTCACCCTGACCCCCAGCATATGGGTATCCATTCTGGAGGAGGGCTTTCACAACACAGCCATGCTGCCAGTCAGGCCCTGGGGACTTTGATTTGTTAATGAATTGCTCTATTGACTTGCATCTTTGCCTGCTTCATTAGAGGACACCAACAACACTCCCTGTTTTTTTTTTCTTTTTTCTACCCTTTCTTTTCATTCAGTCCTGATCTTGTGCACAGAGAGGAAGATGTGGGGAGGGGTGTGTGTGTGTGTATGGGGAGGGGGGGCATTACAGAATGCTATTGTACGTTTGACTTAAATCTTCAGGCTTGTCATCTGTTTTCCCCCCTCTTCTGCGGCTTCCATTCTTTAGCCCAGCTAATTTGTATTGTGGCAATTTAAGACAACTCTCCAGTGCTCAGTGGTGCAAGAGAACAAACCTATTGCCCCACTCCCCCACCTCCCTCTCCTCCTCTTCCTCCCCCCGCCCATCATAGTTCCCTCCATCTCAGGCAGGCCACAGCCAGACTCCTCTAAATCTATTTCCCAGCCCCTCCCCGGCCCTCATTACCATGTGGAGACAATAATGGTTTTGTCAGGACGATACCTGCTTTACAAGTAGCAGATTATTGTGTCCCGCCAGTGTTAACACAACAAGTACAAGCCTTCTGTCTGTGGCCATGCCACCGGCTGTCAGCACTCATCCATAATGGCGGTGTCACAACATAACACCCAGCGCACAAAGACATGTTACCCTCCAGCTACTTGCACAAAGACATACAGGGTCTATAAGACATAGACAGCATATGGCCACAGCATTACGGTTTTCGATTTGTCCACAGCTCACCAAAGAGCCAAAAGCTCCCTGCCCCTTGTCCAAAAAATGTGTTGCCCCTGGCTGCTAGGCCACACAGTGCCATGGTTGTGCACCAATTACACCATACTTTACCAGGAGTGCCATCTGTATGCCAAATGGGCTATTCTGTCTGGGCATTCTGGTCCGATAGGAGTGAATTTTACAGGCCTGTGTATTAAGCACAGAAGGAGCCTCGTATGTGAGTGTGGTGTGTGCAAACGTGCATGTGTGCGTGCTTATGCATGCACTTGTAATATTCAACATGAAATACATGCAGCTTTTACATTCCTAGTGTAGGTCACCATCACCTACAGCAAACAAAGACGCATAAAGGCAAAGAAAACTGTCCCATATCTAATCTTGTTGAACTCCCGGTGACATCTGGAGACATGGGCAATTTAAAGGGAGTTTTTCATCCTTGAACCAACACAATGGAGAATGTGTGTTTTACTGCGGCTGGGGGCTTTTATCGAATCCCCGTGTAGATGTCTCAGAGGCTCTATTGACAATACCTCATGCAATACCAATGCTTACACTGTCCTGGAGTGACATAAGGGGAAGTGTGGCAGACTTTGACAGGCTTTTATCACTGCTGTAGACAGAACTGTGACACTGCATATTTTGTCATTAATTGAAAGTGCTGATTTTTTTTTTTCTAATAAAAAATCAAATTATGGTCATTGCATGTGTGACAATATTGTTCTTTCACTGGAATAAGTAGTAAAACAACCCTGCAATTGCATACAAGATAATATGTGAATGGTACTTTAAATATAGATGTGGATGTACAAACTGTTTATACTGAGTGATACGAGCCTCAATATGGAAACACAGCATGTCTGTGTCAGCGATGGCACAACAACAGAGGTGAACTTATTTCACTCATGAACACAGGGTGGCTGAGTGAACTTCCTGTGGCTGTATATGTGAGGGGGGCAGTGGGTCGGCTGGAGGAGCTTCCTGCCCTCTGCAGAGTGCTGGAGGCCTGCTGTGAGGGTCTAACATGGCAGGCCAGGCCTATTGTCTGGGAAGAGGATATGCTCCAGTGTTGCTTGGGCTCCAGCCCTGGACACACTGTGTATGACGCACGAAAACGCTCACTGAGCGGACCCAAAGAGCCTGGGCGGAGCATGGCACTCCCGCTCAGGGTTGCACTGCTGGACATTCTTGGGTGAGGTATTTTCAGTGTTCATATTTTTAGCTGCGTAACTGATTTAGGCAGTTTTAGCTTTATTGGGTGTTGGAAAGTGTGCCCACCCTGGTAATATGTGCCGTAATTATGAGTGACTGTCTTTAGAATACAATTGAAAATTATTTTATTTTTCCTCCACTGACATCTTGCTATCTGCCATAAAACATGTTTCTTATTCTTGCTGTCTGCTTCATTGTAGTATCAAGGAAGAGGGCTTAAGATGAATCCTGACATTGGTCTTCATTCATTTTGTATTGTTTGTAAGGGAGTGGAGATATTTTGTGTGGTTGTTTTTCACCACTGTCTCTACTCTCAGTTTGGTGCTACCATATGTCCAAGTTGTGACACGGCCCTTGACCTTGGTCTGAGTCGTTTGATTGGAGTCTAGTCAGGTGGGGCCAGTGTGAGGCAGGGGGTGGGGGGCTGAGGGTTGGGGTCATGCTGTTAGGTTCTGGACTGAAAAAATCCTCTTCTGTTTTTTTTTTTTTTGACATAATCTCCTCATGTTCAGTCTTAGAAATCTTGGTTTCCTTACCTTAAAAAAAAGTCAGGTCACCCCTTACTTAAAATGTTATTTTATGACAATGCTGCTTAATTAAAGTTAAAAGTTAACTAAAACTGAGCTGTGTGGAATTATCTCATTTGTAGATTTGTGTTTAGTTTGTATTAAACCTGTCACCAGTAGAATTAGAAATTTGATATCTTTGACCCTTAATAGTCGGCTTTCCACTGTCACGCCAAACGTGGGTGTGCTGGTGTGTGCCAAGGACAATTGCATTCCCACTGTCACTTACAGTCTTTGATGGCACCACTGTGGGGCTGGTGGGGCCAGTTTCTAGGTGTCAATGGCCCATCAAATACCCTTGGGCCAGACAGGGCTAACCGAGGTCTGAGGTGGAGTTAAGGGTGAAGAGTGGGGAGATGGGTACAGCTGATAAGTACAGATGTCAGTGCAGGAGTTCACTTTTGTAGCATAAAGATTCACAGAGAAAAATGGAGAACAACAGGGGCGCTCCGGTCACCGGAGCGCTCACCGGTTAAGAGCGCGTACCATGCACCAGGGCTTAGGGCCCTATCTTGTGCCACCCACTACCCGCTACCCGCAAATTGCGGATTTAGGAACTTCCGCTATCCCTAAACGGTATCTTGTGCCACCCGCTACCCACTATCCGTTATGCCGACTGCATCATTTGCGCCTGGAGGTGTGTCCGTGGGCGTGTTTCATGCGCTATCCCTAAAGTCGCTATCTTGCGCACACACTAGCGGATTGCGGATAGCGGGTGGTCAGGACCACCCGCTATCCGCTATCCCTAAAGTTTGGGCTGTTACAAGAGCGCGCCCAGGCGGCTTCAATACACACCCCGACGGAGCCTCGCCACGCACACGCTCGGACTGATACCGGGACACCGCCGGAATGGACTGAGTATATTACTCATAGAGACTGTTTAGAGGAAAGACTGTTTTAATTGGACACTTACGCCAGCACGTTTTATTGTTTTATCATAAGCCAGCAGCTGTGCTATATTTTTATTTTTAATATTTTATTTGCCCAATCTACCTTGTCAATAAATTAGTTTACACATAGTTCCACCTCTGCCTCTTGTGTGTGTGTGGTGTGGCCCGGGGATTTTACTCAATCAGTACAACCTTGTGACACGTCCACTTGGACACATGTGGCTCCACCTCCCGAATAAACTCGCCTATAATATAATATATAATATGTATATAGAGCCAACTTGCTTTAGCCTCAGCAGAACCCCTGAGAAAATCTACCTCCCTCTCTCCATCGCGGGTTTAGGATTTAGGATTTAGGATAGCGCATCCTGCCCTTAAAGGCAATGGCACCTGGCACACTGATTGGTTTAACTGGCGTAACGCCCAAAACACGCCTATGCATAATATAGCGGGTAGCGCAGGTGTTTTCCGGATAGCGGGAGGTGCACAAGATAGCAACTTTTACGGGGGAACGCCTCTTCCTAAATCCTAAATCTGCAAATAGCAGGTTTAGGGAGTCTGGCACAAGATAGAGCCCTTAGTCCCAATCGCAGCGACCGGGGTTCAAGTCCAACCTCAGGTCCTTTGCTACATGTCATCCGCTCTCTCTCCCTTGCCTTTCCTGTCTATCTCCACTGTGACTGTCGAATAAAGCAGAAATGCTGAAAAAATAATCTTAAAAAAAAAAGGAGAACTGGCAGTACTGGTCAAAAAAAGGACAGGATAATGCCCAATTTCAAATCAACGATGTTTGCCGAAATGAAGACGTTAGTCAGTATAGAGTGAGAGAGCTAGCAGCGGTGGGGAACCAACATACAATGGGACAAGTTCAAGAAAAACTGAAGAAACTGAGGTCTCAGTACAAGGGGAAGTTACAGCACCCAACACAAACAGTGTCATGCATATGAAAAAAAAAAAAAAAAAAAAAAAAAAAGTGGCACATAATTCTGCTGTAGTTAGTTGGTGCTAGGCATGCAGACTTTAATCACTTGCTTCCTACTTCCCACTCATGTACATGCACGGGACTGGAGGGCTATCGGCATAACAGTGGAGACGTGAATGTTTTTTGTTCTCGCCGCTTGGCGCTGAGGGCCATCAACACCATCTGGCTTGAAGATAGCCCTAGCTCGCAGTGGTATGACAGTGGAAAGACGGTTATTGAAGTCATTTTTGCTGACATATTGTTCACACAGTTGCCATGTCCCCATCACGCCACAATTGTGCCTTGTGCTTTGTTTGACTTCCGTGCTTTATTTGCTTGCATACTATATTATATCATTCTGTTGTGTGACTGACTTATCCAATTGTTAGAACACAGAAAGAAGGTAAATAATGTACGACTTTGCTTGTAATATGACTTTGTTGTCCCCTCGAGTCCCCTGATGTCACTGTTTTTATCACTGTCACAAAGATGACTCACCACTTTGTTGATGCTGTATTCTGTCCCTCTCACCTTCTCACCTTGTTGATTGTGTAATCCCCCTTATAATAAAAAAGAAGAAAAATCCACCTCTATGCTTTCTTCCTTCTTCTATGCACTTTATGCACTCTATACATTCCTTCCTTGCACTGTCTTGTAGCACCTCTGTCCTTTGGACCAGAACCAGAGCTTTAGGGCCCTGAATGTTGTTCTCGCCTGAATAGATCTCTGCTTGAAGTGTATAAAAAATTCATATGTACTTTGCTTTGGATAGAAGTGTCTGCCAAATATGAATTGTAATTGTAATCTTTGTAATTGTGTTCATGCCATAGTGGTAGAATGGCAAGAACAAGGCAGCTGATACTTACACATACTTATACATGTTGTAATACTCTCGTTTTGCAAGTACAATTAATTACATATGCGGGAATCTAACTCATAATTTTGATTTTATTATGCTGGACTACTGGCATTGGTGAATTCAGTGCAGTGTTTGCTGCCTGTATTTACACACCCCTGCAATGTGTGATGCCACATGGAAACAACTGGAGCTCCAATATTCTACACATTGAACACACACCCACACACACCCACACACCCACACACACACACACACACACACACACACACACACACACACACACACACAGATACTCTAAATAACCAGGGCCATTGTTGATCACAGACAAAATTGGGTAACCTCCATACTAAACCCTACATCTAAGACTGTGGGAGTTTGGGGAAAGTATCACTGTTTTCACATGCCACGATCATAACTTCCAATTTTGTCAATTTCCATGCCAAGCCAACTAAATCTGTTGTATGAAAAAAAAATACATTGTTCTAAATGCAACATGGATTTCTGATCCCTTAAAAATGAACAATTTGGAGATACACAGTTTTCTAATGGTCACAGCACTGTTTGGATTTATTCATTGTATGCACAATACCTTTGTAACCCAATTCTAGTACAAATGCAGGGCCAACAGAAAATATCAAGTAATCCATGACATAAATGTACTGAACATGTAGAATGCTGTAAGCCTGTTGAATAAATTATACTGTGATCTTACATGGGATGAGGTGCACACTTCTGCACATACATCTCAATAAGCACTGGCAAGGTGGGCCACAAAGTATTCATACAGTAGACAGGCCCCGTGCGAGGCTGGATGGACTGGGAGCGTTTACCAAACACACAGAACAGTTAGGCAGGCAGAGTGATGGGGAGAGACAGGGCTAAGCTACCCAACGGGGCCTGTCACTGCTACAGCGCTGCATTAGAAACAGTTGGATTTCATTTCGCATGCTGCTGTGCTCGGAGGAATCTCAATATTTATCCAGTTTGTCTGGCCGTGGCACCTGCTGAGGGAGACATTAGTCATTTGTAAGTATTAACACGGGCATCCCCTCCCTCCCTGATCCTCTCTCTCTTTCTCTCTCTCTCTCTCTCGCTCTCTCTTTTTCTGTCTCTCACTCTCTCTCTCCCCACTCTGCACTCTCACTCCCTCCCTCTGTGAGTACACTGTCAGTCATGTTGTAGCCTTTTAAATGTCATCCACTTACTGTGGAGAGCAGTCGCCCCACTTGACAGTTTTATTGGGAGATGTTGTGATGATGGTGATGAGAGAGAGAGACAGAGAGAGAGAGCAAGGGAGAGAGAGAGAGAGATACAGAGACAGAAAGAGAGGTAGGACTGAGAGGGTGGGGGCCATCATCAAGTCAAATCAAATTAGAATAATCGGAGTGATGTGATTAATAGGAGTGCCATTGTGGGGTAATCATGCACAGCGATCATCACTGCTGTGGACTTCAAATTAGCGTGCCCTGCAGTGAGGCTTTGATCTGGCAAGCATCAAATAAAGCTGGGCGTCAGGTTGTCACTTACTTAAAGTACACCTTCGCCTTGACGTCTTTTCACCACACTAAAAATAGAGACAGAAGACGGAAGACAAAACGTGACAAAAGGCAGAGGTACAGTTGACAAATGATTATGGCTTCTCTGTGTGGCACCTGCTTCAGGTAGCTCCATTACATTTGGATTCTTAAAGTGGACTTAGAAGTGGGAGCTCTGAGGTTAGAAAAAGAGAGAGACACTGATATTAAGAAAGACATCATGTGACATTAATCCCTTTTTTTCTTCAGAAGTGTACTGTCTGTCAGGGACCAGCTGTGGTTGAGACATTGCTGAAGAAATCACCAAGGGATTATTAATCCAGTGTGGAAGTATCTTTTTCTTTGTCACTGCCCTGTCATTAATGCAAAGCATCTAGATGAGTTTCTGCATGTGCATATACTACATCTTTGTTCCACTGTGTCAGCTGTCATCTTTCTGTATGTCGATAAAGTGGACTTAGGCCCTGCGTCCTCCTGGCTCCTCTTTTTTACCTCACAATGCTAAATGCTGTCACCCACGAAATCTTGGCACCTGATGAATGGTTGACATTTTTGAAATAGCTGTAAAAATACAGTAAGTCATGACTTATACAATAAGTTATATGTATATGGAAGCCATAGATTTCTATTTAATTTTTTTTTTTCAAACAAAACTAGTTTTATTGAGTAGTACCCAATCAAATGCATACCATCATTTATCAATCTGTTTTTTGTTTTTTGTTTTGTTTTTAGATTGTGCATACATTTATGCACAGGTCTGAGAATGCCTACACATTGCACCAAGTGGTCGAATAGGGAAGCTGCAAGTGAAAGGTTGCAGCGAAAACGTTGCCACATTATCATGGATTGCAGTCATCAACTCTTAGGACTTGATGACCCCGTGCTAGATGCAGACAATCCCCCTACAAATGCTGTAGCTGACAGATCATACAGCAAGTATAGGTAAGCCACCTTTAAAAATATAAGAAAAAGAGCAGATTTATTTTGCACCATGATGATAACAATGACTCAGGTCAAACACACATCTGGACACAAGAACTTTTTTTTTCCCCAAAGGCCATCTTTATGGTCCCCTACAGTGCAATACCCCTACCATCACTGTGCAATAGAATGTGTCTTGTGTAAATTATGTATAGCTTTCTACATATTGTACTGCCAGTACATTTGGCCATGATAATCCTCTGTTCATTCTGTATGTCAAACATTCCTCAGATCTGCAATGTAAATGTAAAGGCTGCTGTACACTAGCCACAATGCTTATAATTAGAGGCATAACATTTCTGTATAGATGTGACATACCTTGTATACATATTCCTATTTATTTGCTTTTTTCATATTTATTTCATATTTATATATTTATTCATATTTATTTATATTATTGCTCATATTTCCACTACTCTAATTTTTCTATTTCCTTTGTGTTATACATGTAAGTACTAAAGGCTATTGTGAACGGGAATGAAATCCCCGTGATTCTAGTTGTTAATATTGCTTAAAACTTTTTATTAACCATCTGCTGCACAGGCAGCACTTTCTTTAGCTCTACCTTTTCAGGTTTGCGTAATTCATTTATTTCTGTTCATCTTCTGTGGTTAAGGCTAGGGTTTGGATGACAGGTGCATTCCAGAGGTTTGCAGGTCTTCACTGCCAGACAACTCTTATTTTCATGTGGCTTTCAAAGGAAGGGTTTCATACCATATATGGTTAATTGAATATGTAGCTATATGCAAAAACTGTCGTTCATGCACAAGCTGGGAGGTAATAACAGTCAGTTTTAATCGACAGTGAGGACTTACTGGTGTGCGTACAGCTTGCATGTCTGATGAAACCCTAAATATACTTAATGTATATTTGCTCTTTTTTGTTGGTTTGTTGACATTTTTTCTTTTTTTTATGTAATCAAATTTTGAGGTGGGATTCTCTTATAAGCCTCTAGGGGTTTTCTGTATCTCACCTGCACAATCTATTGTTATTTCATTCTTGTTCTGATGTTTTGCTTTTATTGTGCAAAAAAATAAAAATAAAAAATAAAAATAAATTTTTTAGATCTTTGAAACATTATAACATTTTATTTGTGAGAGAGAAGGATCTTTTCTATGCATGGCTGATAAATGAGGGCCCTGGTACTTAGTGGAATACATTGGGCAAGCAGTCTTAATAAGAGCCCCTGCACCATGAGTACAAACACAGCCTCAAAGCCTCAATGATCAATACCATAATTTACCAGCATTCAGGTGCTTTCCCTTGTATGCACTTGTCTTTTGTCCCCAACATGCTGATGGTTATCATGGCCAAAAAGTTACATTTTGATCTCAAATGACCACAACTCATAAATGTAGTTAAAATTATTCTTCGCAAAATTCAAACGCTCGACTGTATTTTTTTTTTTTTTTTCATGGATCAAGTTTTTATAATTCATACGGTTTAAGCGACAGCAAAGAAACATGACAAAACCTAAAAAGCACAGGCCTAAACCCAATCCAGCCCAAGGGGTTAACCAACCAGTTTTGAACATAAATGGCTACTGCCCCTGATCACAAAAATAGCATATTTACTGTAATTCATTTACATTTTCAATAGCTTCAGCCCAGACACTGATATTACTATACGTAGCTCCATGCATACACTTAATGTCCCAAAAAGACACTAACCAGTGCTGCATCTGTAGAGAATGTGGGGCCTGCCAATGTACAGCAATCATCTTTTTACCCACAGTGAGACCAGCCAACCAGATGTGATGCTATCTGAAAAAAAATTGACAGAAATATTTTTAAGTTAAAATATTTTTAACTTCTAGCACTAATGTTAAGCTCTTGGCACTGTCAAGAGGACAACAAATACAAAAACAACATCTAAAAGAAGTCAGTATTTTAAAGAGAGGTCCTGGAGGATACACGGACTAAGACGGCCTCAGCCTGATGTCAGAAAAAGCGGTAAAGTAGAGGGAAAGAGAGGAAGACATCAGGAGCTGTCATGGAACATGTAAGGGAGTTTAGTGAAAGCTCAAGTGTCATGGAGACTGTGCTCGGTTTCTGAAACACAGTGCTTTGCCTCCTCCTCACTACAGGAATACTGACATTTTCATTAAAAGGTCACCAATCTTTTCATGTATTCACCCCAGCTTTTAATGTGAGTAGAAAGGAGAGCAAGAGAAAGAAGAGAGGGGCACGAAAGGAAGAAAGAGAGAGCAAGAGAGAGAGAGAGAGAGAGAGAGAGAGAGAGAGGGAGACAGAGAGAGGGGATTCAGACATGGAGAGAGGTGAAGCAGGAATTTGAGAGATATGAGATCAATTGAGATCAAAAAGAAAAAAAAAGACCAAAGACATCACTTCTCAGACCAAGGTCTGAACTATAAGATACATATCCCCATGTCTTATCTCATACACACATGGAGCACTGAATGGTTTTATGGAGAGTGATATGTCAGCTGTCCTAATATCTTGCACTGTCCATAGCACTGTATGTGAGGTCCTGCTGTCCAGTCTTTCCTCTTAGCTGTCCCTGCAATTAAATTTATTAATTAATATTAATTAAATTTATTTTAATTCTGAGAAGGAAAGCCAATGCTATTCACCAATGTTTATTCCAAGTGTTTTTTATGCTCTTTAGAAAAGGACAGAAGCAAACAAACTGTTTTAATGGTAAGCCAGTGAATCCTAATATTGTGCATTTAAATCAGCATTTATATGTAAAATAATTCTGCATTAGTATGTGGGGATATCCATTACTGAGATAATACTGGAAATGAAAGCCAAAATAAAAGCAGGCCTTTTAGTTCTCTAATTTACTATGTCGACCGCATGAAGTTAAAAGATGCCCCCATTTAGCTGTTTAAATGAGGATGTAGGAATTTTTTCCTCTGAAAATGGATTAAAATAATTTGGCGAAAGTAATCATTTAAATAGCAATAAGGACCCAGAGTGTATCTATTGAGCATAAAATAATTTCAAGTATAAATTAAATAGCTTATTACTGCCTTTCATTTCCTTGAGGGAATCGTCTTCACTCCTTTTTTCTCAGTCCCCATGGTAGATGGGGTAATTTCCTTTAGAGGCTCGTGGAATTAGCGCCGTGCGGCCGTGTGTTCAGCAGGGAAAGTACATGAAAGTCTCCTGTTTTACAGAGTGGATCTCATTCTCCATGCTGTCCATATGTCTGTCTGTCTATCTAGAGACTAGCTCTAAAGCTCCTTAGTCTAACAGTGTTAGGAGAGTAAAAGAGTCCTCATAACTACAGCTCAATGCAATTCACGAGAATAAATCCGAGTCTAATCTTTTATGCTTTACCTGTCAGAAATCCTTCACTCAGTGCACCCCTGCATTCTCTAACACACTGTCAATATGTCGGAGAATTGCTGAGATAGGTTAACTTCAACACTTGTCAGCTCATATGCCCCCCCCCAAATGAAGTTGTGCAAGAGAGAGGCCTGAGAATGTCTCAGCGCTGGAATGCAGTGTTCAGTGAATGGAGCAAGCAAAGTAGGGGGTGGACAGGCGGTGGCTCTTGCTGTGACGTCAGTGTGGTGGCATGGCAGAAAGCTGAGGGCCCGTTTGGCCCTGACAGCTGCATTTGCCCACAGTAATGCACCCTGCCGGCCGGGGCCAAGGCCTCTCTCCTGCTGTCAGCACACCGATCGGCTTTCATGGATCATCTCTTATCTGCCGAATCTGTCATTGCAGAGGAGGGCTCCTTTTGGGGAGCTTTAAACCACGCTGCCACGGTTCACAGGCTCCAAGCCCCTTATGGCTCTCTCTCTCTGTCTCTCTGTCTCTGTCTCCCTCTCTCTCTCTCCCACATGCTCTCTCTCTCATTCCATCTTTGTCTCTCTGTGCCGTTTGTTTATGAGTGAGCTCTAACCTGTGAGGCAGGGCATTGAGACTGGGGGTGGGGGGCGGGTAGTATATGGTTGCGGTGGTGTGGAGTAAGGGAGGGTCCTGGGAGGGAAGAGGCTTTTGTTTGTTTGGACAGATGCACAGGCCCATCTCTGAACTTCTGTCAGTGATCAAAGGAGCCGATGATGTAGAACAGATTCATGGGCCATGTCTTATCAGCCCTTGCTCCGGCCCTCATCCATCATCTTGAGCCCTCGTCCGTCTCTCTGCGATGACGGCACCCTAAACAGGGTGCATTAATCACTGCTGCTCCCCTCTTCAGCCAGGTGGCCCCACGCCCTCGAGAGATCCAGGCAGGCTTTGGGAGCTCAGGGTGGACCCATGCAGCCCCAACCCCCAGCCGCCCAGGGCAGGCTTCTTCATTGGGTCTGCTCCTTCTCTAACACCAGCCTTCACTGCTCTTTCAACAGGTCCAAATAGCTTTTCCGGGAATTTAGATGGTTAAAAGGAGAAGGCTTTTGGAGTCAAAGATATAAGTTCTTGAGGAGAGACACACAAGAAGACGCACACAGCTCATGCACACATGCACATACACACACACACATGTATATGCCCTACATCTTGCATGTGTATGTGTACTGTATATACCTGGCAGCCTTTCGTGTTGATATGTTTCAGTATATATGTCCTCTTCCTGCGGTTACCTTCGGTCACCGGCATCCCCCGTTATTGATTTCAAATGGAAAGTGAGTCATTGCGCTCATAGAGGATGAAAGGAGAAAATGGCTTAAGTGGTTCCTTTGTGTCAGCAGGTTAAGCAAAGCGTTTCACACAGGCTTTTACAGCTACAGATAGTGCCTTTGTGCCTGAAAAGACTCAACTTAAAACAAATGCCAAATGTGACACGAAAGGGTAATGGCTACACTCAAAATGAGGT
This sequence comes from Myripristis murdjan, assembly GCF_902150065.1. NCBI lineage: Eukaryota > Metazoa > Chordata > Actinopteri > Holocentriformes > Holocentridae > Myripristis > Myripristis murdjan. The sequence continues at coordinate 21,326,122 of NC_043982.1, forward strand.
GTTTCTAAGGAAAGGCTTGTTTGTCACGCTAGGCCATACTCTCCTTCAAAAGTTTCAGAGGTGAAAATACGACTTGGCACAGCATTTCTGCGGTGAAATAAAATAGGGTGTTATTCTCATGATAGTCACAAGAAGAATTTGAAGAAGGCAATAAAGGAGACATTTGTCCTGGTGACATTTATATATTGATAACTTGAGCTCACAGCACCCGCTGACATGTATTCAAAAGGACATCAGGACACTACACGCAGTGCAAGAGACGGTGAACGACGTAATATGGAAGGGATACTGTGAGAGGCTAACATAAAAAAATTACATTTAAAAACATACCAAGAAATAATGACTTGTGAATGAATGAATTATGTTTGCAAGTGTTTTCCTTTAACACACACACATCAACCCGCCAGGCACTTTTTCTTGTACTCTTGGGAGGTTTGTAGTACTGTGGGTTAGCAACAGTGACCTCAGAGAATTACCATTATATGAATGGCCATGCTGGGCTCCAAGGGGTGGTTATTGGGGGTCTTGGAATGGGGTCAGAAGGTCAAGTGTCAAAGCGTAGTGTCACAAAACCCACACACTGAGATGATGGGTTGCACTTGTGGTTGAGGAGAGTAGTGGATGCACAAAAAAAAAAAAAAAAAAAAAAACATTTAAAAAAGCCATTAGACACAGACACCACCCCAAAGTCAAAGTCATTTCTGAGGTGAAATCGTAAGCAAACTGATGTTGACAGGCAGACTACAAGTTCATCCCAAGGTGAGGAGATATAAACACTACGGTGAGCTGTCTCCCTGATGGCCGGACATAGAAGACATTCAGACAAGGCTGTGAAGTAATGAGATGGGAACATGCACACAATCGGACCCCCCTCCACTCAATATTTCTCTCATATTCTCTCATATACGTCAGTGTAGCTGCATAACCTTGCTGTCGTCCTTGGCCTCTGAACTGTTAATAAGCCTATTTGTTAAATGCCATTGGCAGGCAGCATAAGCTTGGTCCCCCTATTCCTCAGAGCGGAAGTCAGTTATCCCCCTTTCAGCTTGTCTGGGAGAGGTGAGGGGATATCACTCTGACTGCTGTGACAGCTCTACTTTAGCATATTCATGACGAGCAGAGTCTCATTTCACAGGTGTATTAAAGTACCCCTAGCCCCCTTCTCACAGGGAGCCTCGTCTCACAGCGCAATGGCAAGGCACCATGCATGAAAATCGATGGGGGAAATATGTAGAAATATAAGCATGCATCAGAGGCCAGGTCAAGAACCTAATTTCATAGTGACACCGGGGGTAATTTGGCTCTAGAAATGTTTGTCAATTCGCCATTCATTTGAACAGGCATGGCATTGCGAGGCACCCAGTGTGAGTGTAAGGTGGCCAACCTGAACGCCTGTATTTATGGCGCACTTTTGTGAATACATTATGCCTGTCACAATGAAATAAGTGACATACTTACATGCTGCGAGGAGTCGGTCCAAAGGGGTGAGCACTGGGCGAGGGAGAGATAAGAGAGGTAATTAGTACATTCATCTTTTTTATGATATCATTTTTCAGACATATATGATCACAATGTAAATTAGAAATAAGGAGGGACCTGCAGAAAATGGAATTCATTTGGAGCGGGTCAATCGCCCTACAATAGCAGTGCTGGGAGGCCAGGTGTAATTTACGGTGGCGCTTGGCCCTCTCTCTCTCCTGCCATGCACCTGGCAGAGCCTGATACCCTGCTGCTCCCCACAGCTGCTGGGCCTCCTCTCCCACAGATAACACTCGTCTCCAAATGAGATTCATTTACCACACAGAAAAAGGAGGAAAGGAAAAGAAAAAGAAAAGGAGAACAGACAGCCCTCCTACCCCCTTTTTTCACCATCTTTTTCTCTTTCTCTCCTATGATTCAGGACTGAGCTCTTAATGGCATTCTATGGATTATTGATTTTTGATTTGGTTTTTCTGCTCGGCAGAGGCCCCCCGTTTTAGCAGCGCCATTACCCCCGTAACGATTAGAGACAAAAAGTTAATTATGTAATTATAAAGCCAATAACAGCCTGCGCTGGTTTACCCTGCTTTAGTCGGTTTAAACATTATCTCTTGTGTGCACATCATAACAGGCGGAATGTGAGGAGAGGAGATTAACGCCTTGGAAAGCAGATGCGGAATTTAATTCTCCAGTCCACGGCTGCCTGGGAAACCATTAAGTAATCACAACATTCTCCCTCGATTAAATTCACGGCTGCCACTTTGCACACAAAGGGAAGGGGGAAGAAGAGGTGCCTGCGAAGCTCTCCCATTTTTATTGACTGTAACGTCAGTCCCCGCCTGCAGGCACAGATGACTAAAACTGTTAAATACGGTGCCTCAATCTGTCAGAAAATGAAAAGTTTGAGTGGGCAAAATAAAATCTAAGTAAAATAAAAAAGGAGGGGGTATGTTGCGATGTGTTAGGCCCGATAAAGCTCACTCGAAGTGGGTGGAATAAATGGGGGAGCAAAAAGATGCACTTGATATTTCCCCATTATTTTCACTCATTTTACTCTACTGCAAATGATTTTTGTTCCCAGCAGCTACAGATAAGGTTGATGGAGCGAGGAAGTGGTTGAATTGGACTTGGTTTAAATGGATTAAACACACACACACATACAGAAGCACACATACACAGGCCTACTTTGTGCGGGCTTACACACACACACACACACACACACACACACACACACACACACATACAGTAGAGACACGCATGCATTGACAGCTAGGAATGCATACAGTAAGTGTGACTAATTACTTATGAATGGGTATGTGAGGAATTAATATGGCCTTGAAATGATATTTATTTAATGTTGTGCAGTGAAGCTGGCTGAAGCAACCCTAGAGGGATAGAGGTCAAAGGGGCAGTCTCCTTCTATAAACAAGCACTTAAGGGCAAAGAGAGGGTCCTGCTCTGATTAATTGGCTAATTCATTACTTTAGTTAAGTCGTTTAGTGAGATGGGTGAGACGAGGGCCTGTAACCTGAAGGCTCTAAAGAGCACTAGCTACAGACGGGGAGGAACACTGTGGCTAATGCAAGATAACGACATCAAATGAACTGTGAACAAACACACATCTACACAGCCTGTGCTTCTAGGGAAATGAGCAAAAAAAAAAAAAAAAAGGGCAAAGGATCTGTACTTAAAGACATAAACGCATACATTCAGTTTATAGTTCAAACACGTTCAGAACTTCAGTGCAGCTAAGTGTGACTGGCGTGTTTGCACAGCTCATATTGACAAATATTAATTCTACATGGAAGTTCAGGTGTGTGTTACTGACTGTGCTACTGAATGGGCAGCTTGTATGCCAAAGGGTAATTCTTTATGCTGTATTTACAGAAGTTATTACATCAAAGCACCTACCATCATTTATCATAGTTCTAGGGTTATCAGGCTCTACAAGGCCTGGGCTTGGTGTAGAGCATGTCTGTGCGTACATGTTATGAGTAAGTGTTACACTGTGTTGTCACTACACTCGCATATCTAAAGCAGTAATTGTCAACTAGTGGCCCGCGGGCCATATCTGGCCCACCACAGCTGTGCAGCCGGGCCGCAGAATCTCAGTGAATGACTCAGGGAATGTGAGGAGGAAAAAAATGCAAGGAAAATATTAAACAATAACAGACTAAGTAGGCCTAAATAAATTAAAATTTTGTTATTTGAAAGTCTTGCCCCCACAGTGTCTGCTGAGAAAAAAATCTATATATGTAAAAATATATTTTTTTTATTTTTGAGTGAAACCATATTTATAAGCCAGTGAATAAATAGTGAATTCAGTGAGTATACAGGAAAGACACAAGAGATAATATTGACTACTGACTACATTAATTTATATATCGTATTATATATTCAAACTTAGGAATTGTCAATAAACCATAAAACTGCACTTTTTATAACATTTTAAAGATAATTTCACCGTTCTGCATGTTTAAGGGTTATGTTTGCCTCGTGCATCTTGTGAGAACAAACTGGGGTAAACGGGAATCATAACTCATCAAAATTCAAAATACATCTGCAGAAGCAACTGTTGTGGGTGAGTGTCTTTTTATGGCTTCATATTGTTCAAACTAACATGTACAGGCCAATGTTTTACCAAACTTCCATATTCCTTTAAAAAAGCTTCCTTGAATGGCTGTAAAGCTCACTCAGAAATCCAACACACACATTTAGGTGTGTGTATGTGCATATGCAAACCAGTATGTGTGTGTGTGTGTGTGTGTGTGTGTGTGTGTGTGTGTGTGTGTGTGTGCGTGTGTGTGTGCGCACACTGACACACACTGAAACACACTCCTAGCTTCTTTTCAGCCCCATACATGGCCCAGTGTGAGTGCCAGCCTGTTGCTATACTCCCTTCCACTCCTGTCCATCAGTTTCTTCCCAGGGGCCCGCAGTCAGACCCCAGGGGCCTGGGGCCTGCGCTTCCCCAGTCCCACTTCACTCAGCGCAAATGCCAGGATCAGGTTTGGGAAAGACAGCAGTTTTTTTGTGTACGGTGGACAGCTGGTACATTCCAGATAACAGCTGAATTTAAAATGAGTACAAAGGCGGCAACAGCATGGGCTTCCTCTTTGTCCATCCTTGCCCATTGATGAGTTTCTCAATCAGGCCCACATGGTTTGTTTCTACAAGCACCCACACAATATCATAACAGCACTGGCAGAGAATACCAGGCACTGTGTCTGCTTCCTGTTCAGGCCTGTTCAGCCTTTTCAGGGCTTTCGTGTTAGACCGCTCACTGAATGAACCAACTGGGATGATGGATATGAATACAGAGGTTTGAATCCAGGTACATTTGTCACTAAAGTCTTTCATCAAAGCCTCACAACAGTAAAAAAAAAAAAAAAAAAAAAAAAAAAATTAAAGATGTAATATGGAAATCTGATTTGCAAATACCGACAAATTTCAGCACAGTAAAGCATTAGCTCAACCAAAATAAGGTGTGCTTCCTTCAAAAATACTTAATATCTTCTCTCTCAAAACACTATATACCACCATTTTTAATATCTGTTGCTAACTGTTTTACAGAAAAAAGAGGCAATATTCAGTAGCAAGAATGCACTGATGCATTTTCATTAGAATTAGGCTTTTTTCAGTGTTACAAGGCAGCATGATGGTCATTACAGACATTCCCTACTTTTCAGCAGGTCCTTAATTCCTTCAGGCCCCCTGTAGTTGGGCCCAGCCTCCCCTGGCTTCTCCCCCACCTTCTTCACACCTCTGCTAGGCTTCCTTTTGACACTTGGTCCCATCGCTCCATGTCACAGGAACCTGCACTGCCAGGCCGGGCTGACATTTCCTGACATTTCATGAACTAATTACACTACAAATAATTAAGCCTGTACACATCTGTAACAGACTTGGACAGATTGGCTATCAGGACGGGTGATTGATGAGCTTTAGGAAGGGTTTGTCAGATGAGATCCACTTCCATGTCCATATTTCTGGCCAGAAGAAATGCATACACTCTGCCATAAACAATCATTTGTACAGGTGAAGTGTGTGATATTAAATGCAGTTAGAACGTATTCAGCGTAGCCAAAGTATGACAAAGTATGATATACACGCGTACACTCTCATGGACACTCACCACGCAGCACACACACCCACACATTAAGTATGTGACATTAAGAATTCACTTTCTCTAAAAAGCCGAATTCCTTCTCGAGTCCCTTTTGAACCAGGTCAAAGCCCCAACCCAAAAGCCCCAGGAAAAAGGATGGGAAAACTAATGACTACAATGGAGTGCTTGCATTTTTCTTAGGCCCTGAAAAAAAACAAAGAACAAGGCCTGTGACAAGCTCCATTATTTGGTTGCTCTGCCAGTAAGGAGACAGCTCCTGCTGGAGAGATGAAAGGGGGTGGGGGGGTGGAGAGGACAGGAAAATGGAGGGAGTGTGGGTGTGGGTGGGGGAGTGGGGTGTGGGGGTTGTGTGTGTGGGGTGTCAAGAGGGCCACAGAAATGGCAGGTGATGAGGATGGGCCCGCCCTCCCTGCCATAGCCCATGTCGCGTGGAGCTACGAGCCCGTCAGCACAAAGACAAATTATCGCAGGGGGAATTTCACGGACAGGGAGAATCTGTCACCTAGTGGAACCCTCCCTCTTAGGGACTCCACACAGCCATTATGAGCTTCTTTAAGGAGGGGAAATTCACTTAGAGGCTGGCGTCCAGCAGCCCGATGCCAAGATGGATGGGGAGGAGGAGGTGTTGGTCATAAGTTAGAGGTGTCTTGTTTTGCTTCTACTTTTGGATTTGGACTTGTTTTCCTTTAGCCCACTCTTTCAAGTTCACTCTCAGTGAACTGTTAGATTTTCTTCGGCGGTTACTATTAAATGTTCTGATGTTAGCCATCTACCTGAACAGGCATAGGCGAAATAGTGTTTGCTTGAAAAATAAATGAATAAATATTAAGACTTTAGTTTAACCTGCTTGAAGAACCAGATGGGTGGGTTTTTATAAGACAGCAAGAAAACAGAATGAGTGCCGGGGAGTTGCCATTTCAAAGTCAGCTCAGTACATTTTTTTCCCATTTAAAACTTCATATTCACATTTAGAATCTGAAATGTCCTGATGTGGTAAACCCTAACCATCTGGTGCTGCAAGTAGTTTAAACCAAATGCTGCAAAATACCTGCAAATACTATCTGGCTCAGGTCTGCTTCTCAGTTAGGTGAAATGACATCTCTCCAGTTTTGCTGTGTTCAGTTTATCCTGCAATGAGCCTGGATGTCAGCTTTTCTCACTGCTCATGTTGCTGCCACAGATCCTGGCCTGTTCCCAACAAGTTCATGAAAAGCCCCACGGTAATAAATAATACCTCTCAATTGGGTATTATGTGTGCTCTGAGAATTAGATTTATAAATTAAGGCTTTGTGTTTAATTGGCAACTCCCTGTGAGGGTTAACAATGTGTTGAATGTGAACTTCGTGGATAAACTTAGCATTAAGCCTCTAGATACACAGGCAACAGTTGTTGGGAAATGCAGGCAAACACATGATGTCAGACATTGTAAAGAAAGGCTGTTCCAACAGGAGGACTGCTGGTGGTGATAAATGTCTTATTTATTCGGGATATTAAAGCGCTTACTATGGAGCTTGTACATTCACCTCAAATGGAAGTGTGCGAGAGTATCAAGTGCACACATGAGAACAACAGACCTTTTCACTCAACCAAGAATTTCGAGTCCTATATCCAACATATACATCAAAAATGTCACGAGCGAAGTTAATCAAAACAGCAAAGAAAACAAACATGTTCAAAAACATGTATATTACAAGCATGGAGTGATGACCCGAAATAATTTCCTCTACACCATTGTTACCAATGTAAATGTTTATTACACACAATGATTAAAGTTTTTATTATTATTGTTATGACACTGATTTTGATTTGGGATTTAAAATTTTATGAATTCATGGTAATTTGTCCAAGGGAAACCATGTGCTTTCTAAAATAAAATAAAATAAATAAATAAATAAAAATTAAATAATCAAACATACTGTCAAGACAATCTATTCAGTGGATTGGGAAGCATATGTTTGTCGTATGGTGAGAGACATCACATTTACCATCACCAGATTCCCCCCTTCCAAGCTGTGTCTGCATCATTCATGAGACCACAACATGTGTAATCATGCTCAATATTTTATAACAGGTTGTATTACAACAACTTATTCTTATTCAGAGTGTACACAAGTATCCAAACAACTCGGCCAATAATAGGAACAATGGGGCTTTAAGTTGTTCATGGAAAGAAGCCACATCTATTGTGTTCAAAGATATAATTTCAATTGAACCATTATGACATCGCCTTTTAAATTTGTCTTGGCCAACACAAAAGACCAGCAGCCCTTTAACAAATGTGCGGGGGATTATTCTATTCCTTCAACTTCGAACCCCACAGCCTTTCTCCTCTCTTTCACACAGGGGCATGAACTTGGATAGGTCTTGCTTTCCCCCCTGCTGAACACCACATTTCCAACACACAGTCACAATCGGCTGGATTAAACCCCCCCACCCTCCCCACCCCACTGCAGCAAGCCTATGGACTCAACAGCCCCTACCATGCTAGAAACCAGCAGAGGTGCATGCTAACTGGATCATGTTCTGTGTGAGACAGAGAAAAAAAAAGACAAGTGTCCCTAACTTTTCTCATGTCACTTTCTCTCACAGCCCCCAGTGTGGATGGGTGTAGGGCTCACTTAAAAGAGACTCCTTTGAACTGGATTCATGGGCCATTTGCATAAGCAGATTTGGGTGAGGAGAATGGAGGGGCATTGCGACTGGTCATTAATATGCCAGCTAATTCAGCACATTGTAAGCCCATTGATGCTTCACTAAAGGGCAGTTATCCCATTGCCATTGTTTAGGCCTGAACCAGTCTCAGCAGTTGTTACAAATTACATACTTAATTGATTTAAAATCTGCCATAAACCACACAATGAGGGGCGATATGGCAATGGCCGGCGATAGAGTGAGAAATGCTGATTGAGTTTTTTTTTTTTTACAATGATGTTTAATGTCTGACTAATAAATGAATGGGCTTGCAAACAGGCTGGGCCTGTGGTTGTGAGATAAACATCATAAGAAGATGCTTTGGCAGTGAACCCTGCTTATTTTACAGCACTATTGACAAAAACGCAAATTTCAAGCATATTTGCAAACTCATTTAAAACACATTTGTAAAACTATTCCTAATGATTGCTTCTTTGGCTGTGGATCTGATTTTCAGCCAAGATGCTTTTCCAAAGATAACACAGAGCAAATGATTACTGGAGGACTATTCGTACCATCATGACTCAGCCATGGAAATGGACAATCCACATTTTCACACTCAGCGCCAATTAGTGGCCGCAACAAAGCCTAACCAAAAATAAACATTGCAGTATTGCGTAGTTGTTACCACAATAAGTCGTAATCCCTGGGATATGCTGAACAATATTAGCTTTTCAATTACTCCTCAGTGCCATTGAGAGGCAGTCTATTGAAACAGAGAGTCCCCCCCCTGCTTCCACAGGCTACTCCAGCATAGTGCTTGAGATGTGAGAGCCTTAAACATAGCACCCTTCAGCATACGCATCAGTGGCTCCTCACTCTTCCTCCTCGTCTCCTGTTTCTCTCCTCCTTGTTTATTCTGTCCTCCTTCATTGCTTCCCTTCTTTCTTTCACTGCTCCATCTCCCTACACTGAACCGCACAGACTCAGACGCAAAGGTCACAGGCATGTTTGTGCGCATGCTTGTGCATGTGATACAGCAGCCTGGGTAAGGAGAAATACAGAGTGCAATAATGCTAAAATAATGATACTCTGATGATGGCAAAGGATGAGGCAATTATGATGACAAGGTTGATGTGATGACAGTAGCAATGACAGAAATGCTGGTGATGGCAATGTGGTGATGATAATGACAGCAATCATGATAAAAATGGTCATGGTGGAGGTAGCGGATGAGAAGGAAGCGGCACTGGGTCTTTCCCTAAGATGCCCCACCTTTTGTGAGGCCCTGACCCGCTCTTCAGCAGTTGCCATTGTCAGTGGGCCCTTCGAGGGGTTTGTATGCTGCAGGGGCCTCTGTGTATTCTTCCACCATTCTCTTCAATCTCCTGCCCCAGATAGGGCCACATCAAAGCTGGGGGAGCTGTGCTTTGTGAGGCCTTGGTCCCTTGACTCTCAACATGTGGTTTTGTGGCTCTGGACATCGGCACCTTTTAACCCATTCTGTCGAGATTAGGCATTGCCTTCAATTGGGCATTAGTGAAACTATAGTAACCAATAAGAAGCTTGTTGCTGAATGGAAACTATGTATCTTGTCGCAGCGGAGCTGTCGGAACATCACGATCCCAGACAAGTTCCTCGGCAGGATTTTGGCTGCCTGGATAGGGGCCCCTTCTTTTCATGCTGACACAAAGTAAACCCCCTCCACACACACACACACACACACACACACACACACACACACACACACACACACACACACACACACACATATACACACACAAAACCCAGGCACTGTATAATGGTAATTTATATTCAACTCAAAGAGGGGGAAAACATTGTTTTCCACAGGGCACAAGCATTTAATTATCTCAATTTTTTCATGTCTTGCCTACAACAGCGAGTGAGAAAATTGGACCAAAATGAATAACCAACAACAGCTTAAGAAAGGGGAGGGGAAAAATTGCTGCACATGACGACTAAGGGACTAGGGTTTAGAAGCCTGGGAAATAAACAGGAACTAATGGAGTGGGTCTCTGCTGCAGTCTTGGCTGGCACAACGCTGGTCCTGGGGAGAGAGGAAGGGCAGGCAGAGGGCCAGGCAGTGTCGTCGGCCCCCAGCTTCATTAAGAGGTGCAAACACAGCTCCACAGTACCCGGGCCTAGGGTTCCGTCAGTCAGATGCTGGCCTTAGCCCGGGCTTAACATGAGCTAAAGGCTCCAGACACCACACACTCATTAAAGCCAGGCTCCTGGAGCAACTGTCACCAGCTAGCAGCTCTCCAGCAATTGCTCTCTCCAGATCCCTGTTGTGGGGAATCTTCACACATCCCCAGGTCGGCTCCCTCCGCTCCAGCACCAGTCAACAGCCTGGATTAGTGAGGTGACTACAGTCAAAACATTTATTCACTTGAAGAAAAGGCCAGTCAGCTCTTCACTGGCTTAAACCAATCTCTGCTATCAGATGATCATATTACTTAATAGTGATAAGAAACATGAGCCACGGATTGTTGGGACGTGCAAAGAACTCAACAAAGGCTCAATCTGTCAGGGTGTACATGATGTGGTGCATGGTTGCATACAAAGTAGACAGCGGCTGTGCAAACCCATGCTAATGCCATCGAATATAAACATCATAGCTCTGACACTTGGCTGGTGCTTTTTGTCTGTCCGTTTTGTTATGAAGCCCCAGTTACAGTGTTCATCTGATGCTCCTCAGTGGACACAAGTCTCACACTGGCTCCGGCAGAGCACAGAGAATCAGCGTGAGCGTGGATTGATTTTTGGCTCTGTGCGGACAGTGGGCGAGGGACAGTGGGCCTCCAGACAGAAGCTTGGCTGGACTCTGAAGACTGGAGCCTTCTGTGAGGTTGCCTGCCCCACCACATGGAGTGCTCCAACAGTGACCCTGCGCAAACTGGCAACTGCCAACCGTCTGCTTCCGTCTGCTTGGCATATTTGGCCATTTAGTGGGCGCTTGTGAAGATCAAATGGGTTAAGATCGCCCCTCTTAGTCAGCGGGGAAAAAAGAACATCAAAAAGGTGTAAATTTCACTTCCCCACTTTTGATTAAGTCAAGCATGAAAAGAAATGTAATACTCTCAAGTGGCAAGGGTTTACACTATTGATGCTGTTACTTCTGCTTCAGGAGGCCCAATCAGCCAACAGGGAGCTGAGTAAACTCGCCCTGAGTTTTAGGGGAGGCCAGATGGAGGGCTTTTGCTGCGCCTGAAAAGACAGCTTAAGAGCTCGCCTCCTCAATCCCACTCAATACTGACTGTGTGAAATCCTGGCCCTGGCTAACCCCCCAACCCACCCGCCTTCTCCAAAGCTGGTGGCTACCACCATATGGGCTTGTTTAAAAACTCCCACAGGCTGGTACAAAGCACAACAACACAGTTTTCATATCAAGTACTCTCTCAAAGAGGCCCCCCCTCCGACTCCTTCCCTTCTGATTCCAAAGGCTGTCACGGGTTCTGCTCTGATTAATAGTTGGTGTTGGCCGTCTGTTTTGGCAGATCAGTTTGTGTGATGATTAATATGAATTTGCCTGCTCAATCCAGATTTCATCTGTTAGAATATGTTTCAAGAGGACCTGCCGATTGATTAAATATTTTGCAGCTCATTTTTATCCCAGAAACACAGCACCAAAAACTGGAAAGATATTAGTAGTGTGACCCTCCAGAGTAACATTGCACCTCCTTGCTACGCTTTGTCGCAACATCCTCTCACAAAGCGAAAGTGAAGTAGAGCAGTGCCCCTGGTAGTATGTGGTGGACAGCGGAATGGAATGGCTTTTGTAAAGACTTAATAGAATCTTTAACCGTTCCAACAATCCACTCCCATGGAGTTGCATTAAGTAGATATTGTAGAGGGACAATGACCTAAATAGCTCAACATCAACCTCATTAGGCATGCAGGCAGGGCCTGGGCCATTTCATGGTGGAGTCTATTGTCAAGGCTCACCCCAGGTGAGCATTAAATTGCAAATGATACCCTGAAAGGCAGAGAGGAGAGGGCAGAGAGAGAGAGGGGGGGAGAGAGAGAGAGAGAGAGAGAGAGAGAGAGAGAGAGAGAGTGAACAGAGAGAAAATGGTTCTCAGGACGAAAGGGAATGAAAAGGCAGTTGGAGGAGCTGCTCTGACCGTAAAAAATCCAATACATCACAGCTTTGGGGGAGCAAATTCCACTCGTCTCCTAAGTGTCTTATTTGTAAGCAATGCTGAGCACAGGCCTGTGGAGAGAGAGAGAGAAACAGAGAGGGAAAGAGAGCAAGAGAGAGAGAACCTAATGACAGACTGATAGCAATTACTTGTGCCCGTCAACGGCTCCTCTCCCTCCCAGCATTCCAGGGCAAAATTAGAGGAGTGGGAAAAATAAGGCAGAAGAAACGGATAAGGGGCTTGAAAACACTTTAGATTGAGTCTGAAGAAGTGCTCTCAGTAGTCTCCCTGCACTGTCAGAAACTTTCCAGCAAAGTCTATCTCTCAGCAAATCAATAGTCACATCCTCTGTGCCAAACAATCTTCGCCTAATGGCCCCTTGGATCACCATGTTAATAAAGGGGTCTCCGAAGAATAGTGTGCAACTGCAAAGTGCTCTTGTGAGTGACGTTAAAAGATGCTGAGAAACGGGAGGTGTGTTCCCCCGGCGGAACTGCTCTCTGTCACCCTTCCTGGTGAGGAATTGTGCCTTTGCATATTCCTTGTCACCGGCGGCATAAGTGAAAGGACCCCCGAGGACAGTGTTAGTCGCTGCTTGCCTTGTGGAGTGGAGTAAATTAAAGCAGGGATTAGGGCAGGCAAAATTGTGGATGACAAGCAAGGCAGTGACAGCCACATCAAGTGCTCTTTCGGCCCATATGTCTTCATGAAGCGCCACAGTAGGGGCCACCTAATGAGTCCAGTGCACAGCAGTTTAGTTTATTCAAGCTGAAATAGACAACCCCTCCTCCCAATCTCTCTGTAGCTCTGCTCCCTCCCTCTGCACAAACATACACCACACACATTTACACATGTAACATGAAGGCACATGTAAGTGCCATAGGTAAAAATGATGTAATCATACATAAACATACAAAGAAATGTTCACTAGTTTTCACATTAGCTTCATACAAAAACACTGATTCAACAGAAACCAGGTGGCTGTGCTGTCTTCTTTTCCCTAGACAGAGGAATTCTCTCCTCTGCTGCATTGTCTACACTTCCCAGTCCTGTGAAATTGTAACTTAAAACAAACAAAAAACCAAAGCAAATTTTACATGTGAAGTGGTGAGAAACTTCAAGAATACTGTGACACTGCTTAATCCTATTTTGCCATGGAGAAACAATCTCCGGCTCTAATCTGCTTTCAGGAGCAGTGTGGAATATACCCACCTTTAGGGCTGAAAAGAGGTGTGTGAGTGTGCGTGTGTCTGTGTGTGCTTTAGATGTATAATTACCATGCAATTACAATATAATTACACACATTAATCGTCAGAGTTTCTGCAGCACAACTGCAGGAGCGTGTTGGATGCAGTAATTAGTGAAGCTCCTCGTGTTCTGGCCCTTCAATTGTTAACATTTAAAAAAGGCTCTCCAGCCACTGTGCTCCTGCAGATAAATATCCCCTGGCTATTGGAAGAAAATATCAAAACAACTGTGACCACGTATGAAAGACAACGCGTGACGACACTAGCTGGGCGGGAGGCAGTGGTGAGCATGCTGGGAAATCCAGGGGCATGCAGCATGGGTGCACATTATTTTCCATTAATTGTTTATCTGTGTGCACGTGCATGTTTTTACGTGCATGTTGTATTTGTTCCAGTGCTCTCAGCAGCACACTGTTCATTTGCACAGTGGGCCCTGTCAGCCATCCGGGCTACAAAGGTGATGCTTATTTTTGCACTGCAGTCTGCAGTGTTTTATATAGAAAAACACCTGAATTGCCTGCTTCTGTTTTATTATTATTTGTTTTATTGATAACTCAGTTATGTAAATATTGCCTCTGTTTATGATAATATATACAAGCAAAGTACCTTTTTGTTCCATAACACTCAAAAATGGTCTCATTTGTGTTTCCTCTTAGTGTTTCTTATAGGATTATGTAAATACAGCCTCTCATCTTGTATGGAGGAGCAGTGTTAAGTCTATCAGTGAGCTCAGTGAGAGGCAGCCAGTGGGTGCTCTAATGAAAGTCACTCTGCTGTCCTACAGAGAGGTCAAGCTTTTACACCTGGCCATAACCACATGGGGCCACACTGCATGCATGGCCTTGGAAATGACTCTCAGATAAGGAACTGCATAATTTAGATGCAGGGATAACACACCGGGAGCAAAGTAAGAGGAAAGCAGCTAGAGAGAACAGACGGGGTTTTGACACAAATTTAAATTTTATTTCTTTAAAAATAATAGACCAGGGTGAACCTAGCTGCATACCACACACCGATCACACAACCATAAATTTATATAATGCAATAGATGGACATCTTGCAAGATTTCCGTAATGCAAGGAATGGACACATATTCTGATATATTGGGGTGGCCCCTCACGGTGCCTGGCAATCACTCTTTAAAATAATTATCTAAATGAATGGATTCAGTAATTCTTAGTGTTAGATCTAATTCCCTAGAACACTGGTTTTCAAACTTTTTCACATTCTTGAACCCCAAGTTGACTTTTATTAAGCCATGAACACCCATTTCAAGTATTTTTTCCCCTAAGAACACTGACATAAAAAATATACATATTATGGTTTTAGTTCAGTAAAAACAAACAAACAAACTTAGATGGACAATGTACAAACAGAATGAAAGTGGTGAGAGTATAACATAATGTTAACCTGATAGCTGATACTGATACTTTTTCTGTATTGTAGCAATTTCTAGTGAATTATATTGAAATTAAAGTATTGCACACTTTGCTAAGGACCCCCTGGAAGCCCCTCAAAGACCTTATGTGGTTACACAAAGCCCAGTTTGAAAACTGCTGACTAAGAATACTAGATCAGTAGGATTTAGTGCATTGGGGAATATGTGGCCAGTGTTGATAATCAAAGTAGATCTGTGCTTGACTTTCCTACATTTTTTTAGTGTCTTTCTTAACTTCCCTGCCTTATTATACTAGACAGTAATGACAACTCAAGTGGTCCATGCCAGTTAAAAAAAATACTAAATAATTTCCTGCAAACTCTTTTTGACCTAGAAGAAACATTCTTGATAGATTTTGCCTTTACATACTTCAATTATAATTTTGAATGTAGGGTGCTTTGTAATATTTGTGTGTGTGTGTGTGTGTGTGTGTGTGTGTGTGTGTGTGTGTGTGTGTGTGTGTGAGTGAGTGTGTGTGGATGTGCTCACACGCACATAAGTGTGCATATGTGTGTCTGTGTAGTGTGTATTGCCACCATCACACCAGAGGATGGCAGAGTGGCTGATGAGGCTTGGCTCTTGGCTGTGGCTGATTCACATGCAGGGGAGGGTTTAAATAGTGAGCTTTGGGCCCCATTAAGCACTACAAAGGCTGCTTATTTTCTCAATTCCACGCCTCCCTTTAAATCATCCTGCATTCTATGAATTGTAAGAGAGAAAAGCAGTGGCATATAAATCCAACTCCGAATGGCATCTGGCATCACATTTCAAAGGTATCTCAAAACATACTCAGAGGATGTAAGTGACAGGTTTGACACTAATTCTCAAACCCTGAGAAATAGGAGTGTATATATCTAAGAAAAATCCCTCCATTCCATTCAGATGATCGGATCGGACAACCATGCAGGAGCAATGGACAGGTATAATGACAATCACAGGATATTTCACTGGGGGATCTATTGCAGTAACACTGCTAAGGGCAAATGGGTCTTTTAAAATGTGGGTCGCACAAAGAAAGTTGAATTCACTACCAACAGTGGAGCAAAATTCTATAGGCTGTGAACTGTGTTTCTAATAGCATGCATCTATCCATCTGGCTGCTGTGTTTAGGTCTCTGGCCCCCACAAACAGTGCGTGCAGCAAGACTCCATGCATGGCCTGATCCTCTTGGCAGCCAGCGACGCAGTGCACTAATGAAGAGGTAATGAGCCAGCGGATCCCTGCGATCTGCACGGGGGCCACAGTGCAAAAGTTTACGTTCCCAGGACATAGAGGGAGAGCATGCCCAACAAGCTGCAGGATGAAAGCTGGGCCTGAGTCGGCCGCATAGATCTACAGCCACAGAGGGGATTACAGACACCTACTTCCAGCTTAGGCTGGAGTTTTTGAAGTTTGGGCTTGGGAGGGGAGGGATCCCTTTGGCAGAGTCCTGTTTGATTCTGGTGGGAGTCCGTCTCTAATCCCCCTTTCCCGTTCTCACCTTCTGCCTGATCCACTGCAGCCTCTCATCCCCCTGGTCCAGGATCATTATCCACCTCAGCCAAGGGGGCTCCCCCTCATTAATTTCCCTAAGCAGATTACAGAGTGTGCGTTTGTTGTTGTTGTTTGAGCCATCTGATTTGCCTAAGCCCTTTGTTTTTTCATCTGGTTTACACTTTAATGCCCCCCGAATGAGTTTCAGTGACGGGGGGGATCAACCTGACCCACTGGCAAAGAAGCAGAAAACTTAAGAGAAGCCAGGCCAGCCCGAGGGGGTGGATGAAGGGAGGAGCACATCTCACTTCTCTCCACTGCAGATTTAGATGTTCTGAAGGAGGAGACAAGCGTTGATTTAACCTCCACTCATCTCCTCAGAGTGGAGCTAAAGGCTATATGGGAGGCTGGCTCACTGGCTGCATCCAGCAGACCAATGAGGACCACGTGCCCACTGTTAGCTTGTGCTGCTGGGAGGAAACCAGGCTTTCTCTGGACTACAAACAATACAGCTGCTGGGCCAAAGCGGACCTAGCTGTCTTCCAACAGCCAGCCAAATGCTATTCTGAAAAATGAACTCTCAGAATGATGTGGTCAGTTGGCAGGCCACGCCGGTTCCTCTGTTGAATTTGGGGCTGTTTGTACAATCCAAAGCTGGAGGGGAATTAGTTTGCAATGACCGCCTGGTCACTCTGGTCCTTCCATCTTCTCCATGTGACATCTCATTAGTAAGATGAACGCAGCCTGACCTGGGTCCAACAGCGCTTGGCAGTCCAGTGTGCTCTCCCGTCTGACACACCTCTCACACATCATTATCAACTATTAGCCACAGTGAGATGAACATTACATAATTAATCCAGCTTTTCATAAGCAAAGGAGGTGGAGGGGTGTGCTCACTGGCAGGGGACTAACTCACACACCCGGAAGTGAGAATTTTGTCTTCAAACTGCCTTCTTGCTGTATTGCTGTTCGATGTTGAGATATCCAAGCTAGTCATGAATTTATATTGGCTTGTTACTAACCATGCAGATCTAACTTAACAATAATATTTAACATGTGTTGTATGTAAAACAAATAATTTCAATGTTTACAATCAAAACAGAAATATTATCAATATATTTTTTCTTTGTAATAAACAAGACAAATTGTATTGCTTTTACAAACACTACAAACAAAGGCCAGAGCAGCAAACCAGCAAGGGTGAAAAGGCTGGGTTAAATACACTTGACCAACAATCACACAGGCATCCCAACCCCCATCCAGACCTACCTGGTTTCTATCAGCGGCAAACAATTCCATACAATTAATCTGACAAAGCCAAATGTAATTGATTGATAAGAGCCACAAGGCCCAGCACTAACCTTCCTGGGGTGCATTTGTCTGGGAGCACAGACGGACAGCGCAGATGCCATCAGGCCCATCAACAGACCAGACGTTATCAGGTGCAGGGATCGAAATGTAGTCCTTTTGGACTATGGCCAGTATCACCCTGAGAGGGAGGCTGCTGAAAAGGTGGAGCTAATGGGACAGGCTTGTATGCTTCATCTCCAACTAGATCTAACAGGCCAGGCCCAGACACTCTAAGGTCACAGCTGACTTTGCATTTGCATTTGTACTCTTTTTACATGAACACTCTTTGAAAAACAGGGCAGCAATAATACTTGAAAATGTTCTGATGCCATGAAGAGGCCATCGTCCATCTTTGCTACTGCTACGTTTCATGAGGTGCAATAGCACAGAGAGCACCAGACAGCAGTTGTGACTAGAGTGCATGAGCAGAAATAGATGAAAGATGTTGGTTGCATATACACAGTCTTGTTTAACTTGCAATGATGTCAACAGTTCACTGCTGATCTGCAATTGGAAAATGCTGTGGCCTGTTTTCCTCTGACATGCAATCATGGAATGACTGTCTGTGTATATCTTTTCATTGCAGGGTTAACAGTCAAAGTGGCACATTGAATCACATAGAAACTGTTCTCCAAACAGCAACAAGACCCCAGTATTTGGCCTTGGTTTAGACTAGAACATCAAAGACACAACAACACGAGGATAAACTATCATTTATGTGCAGGCATAAGCAAAGTGTTTGTATATGGCTGCTTCTACCCATAATTCACTGTCTGCAGCTAACACTGGATAGACCACATCCTCTCTTTATACAGTCTAGCTTGCTGAACCACCTGAAGTTATCCATTGCTGAGTAACATGCATTGTCATAATCTGCATAATGGACTTAACAAGACACTTATTCGAAAATATTTATCTGTTTGGTGAGTATCTTCAGCAATGCCCTGCTACACATTAATTTAGTCACACAAATTCAACACCTGGGGGCTTATGGAAAGAGATGAGTACCAACAGAGATTGTATTTGAATTGCATGGAGCTGAATTTGTCAAGTTCCTTTTGATTTGTTTGAATAATAATAATAAAAAAAAGATACATAAATAAATGAGTTCAAAACTTGAAATTTGAATTGAAATTTAGCTTTTTTCTTAGATTTTGCCTCAAAAAAAAAAAGGGCAAAAGGCACTTTTATTCCCTGAGAGCGGCTCCACCAGGTCTTACACTCTATCACCAGTGGGTTCTTCACTCTTCACCTAGCTAGCCACAAACCATGTGGCATTGTGCCTTTCTCACCTCCCAAACCAATAATTGAGTCTTATTTTCCCAAACTGGTGAAAGAACTGCAAAACTTTTCATTTGCTTTTGGATGGTGAACATCATAACTTAATAAATCAAGCCAATACTGACTGTTGCATGAAGACATGACCATTTAGCTGTTAGCTCTTGTGAGCAGTAGGTTGTGACTAAGGGCTAACTAGATTGTAGGGCAGCTAACTGTTGTTTTCACAACATTTCTGTGTTTTTCCCTCATTGTAGTGATGATACACATAAAATACTTAACACTTAATACAGCATGATACACTACCAATGTTAAATATTCCAGTATGGCAATGCAAAAATAGACCTGTGAGGTGAAATGCACTTGTTTTAAATACCTCAGATACCTGCAAGATAGCAATCTGCGGCCAAAAGAATATGTTGCACTAGTTTTGACTACCTCAGTGGAACAGGCCCACCATATATATCACATCCTGCAATGTCAACAGTGTCACACGGCACAGACCTGATAGCAAACTTCTGGAGAGAACGAACTCTCAAACAATTTCAGTGCTTGCAAGCTCCCCCAGCTGGGATGTCATTAAACCAACAGACCCCAAATTGCAGCCTGTATACAGACATTTGCTTAGCATCATGTTACTGTAAACTGCAGTTCAATTTCATGTAAGTTTGGTTTCATTTCTACTGTACTGCCATCAGTGTTGTGCATGAACATGTTAAATGAATGGCGTTCATTGAATAGGTTCCTGTTTTTGGTGAATGGTGAACTGAATGTATCAGTTTGCAACTAACAAATAATGATGTGTGCCTCTGTTTGCTTAAGTACATCTGCAAACTGTCTGCAGTGTACTGATTTTACATAAAAATGTGTCAGCTAAATAAATATCCACTGGTAATCAAAAAACAAAACTTTGTAAAAGAGAAAATATGAATGAAAAATAAATTTTAGTGCACTTAACAATAGCTGAAAAAACGCTATTATCACTACACAGCAGCCACACTGACGATGCTGGCCACGGATGTGTCTGCAGACATTTTTTATTTATCGGCCTCATGGGAACAGATATTAGCCGATGCCGATTATTTCAAATTGCCACATATCGGCCCAATTAACACACTACAAAAACTGCAGGTGGTTCACTCACATAGATGCTCAACGACAGCCAACAAGAGCTGATGTTCACAGTCAAAGGTTGGCTTGGTATGTTAGGGTCGTTACACTGGTTATCTCCCCCTTCCCTAACTGGTTCTATATCTGGAAGAGTCCTGGCGCCGTTGAACAGCCCGCTGTGAGCGTTTACTGCCCATGACATGCTGAGGATTATCCACCTAGATTCTCTGGTTGGCTACAGCTAGCCTCCCATTTCTCACTCGGTAATGTCTGCTAGGTCCTCTGTGACACTAATAGGGCTATTTTACATTGTTTTTTTTGGGGGGGGGGATTCTGTGTAGATGGAAATATTTGTTGCACGTGGGTATGTTAGTATGTGTGCATGTGTTTCCATGCACCTTTGATTTACTGATGCACAGCTAAGCACACATCCACATACCATGTGTCTGGGTGTCTAATTCCATTTGCTTTTTCACAGTTACTTTCTCCTGCTACATCCTGGCCTTCTGGGGCCCCTGTAGGAGGTGAGCAGTAAGTTCCGCAGGGTGCGAGGCCCAGCCGGCTGAAATCCTCTTCCACTGTGAAGCAAGGAAAGGGGGAGGGAAGGGGGTGGTCGGCAACCACAGTGGGCCTCAGTGGTGGAGGGAAGCTGCAGGCAGTGGCATGGGCTCCCTAACGGCCTCACCCCACTGATCCCGCAAATTCGGTAAACTTCATGGAAATTTAATAAGTGCCGCTGCTTTGTGTTCACCCGCAGAGCCCAGGCCTGGCACTGGGAGGCACATGTGTGATGGTTTACCAGCAGACACTCACAGGCCTGTTTCTGAGGCAGACAGAGGAAAGTCCCTCTTAGTGCTGCAGCTCTCTGAGCCAGAGACGGAGCTGTGACCCCAGGGGCCGTGCTGCTTCAGCCAATATAGACTCTGTACGTCCTGAGGGGGAATAATATGTGGGGCTGGCCAGGGCCTGTTTCATTTCCCCTCCCCTCTCTCTCTCTCTTTCGCTCCCTTCAAAGGCCCTGCTCAGCTGCTCCTGCCAGGCTACAGAGCTCTTTGAGTTAAAAGGACAGCGATTCTCATTTGAAATCGCTGCCTTTGCTACCTCATCTCTCCTTTTCCAGGGGCTGGCTTCTGCTGGCTGCACCACACTGAGCAGTGCTCTGCCATGACAACTAAATAGGCCCCCTAATACCACTTCATAAAGCCGAGGAGTATCCTCCAGGCAAGGAGCTGTAAATTAAAGACATAAATGTTGCCTTCATGGAAAGCGCAAAGAGTGAACCTTCCACTAAAATGACAGGAGTGGCTTAACAGTCCAGGCTAAATGATACCTTAACCAGGCATAATTTATAGCCATGTCATATGGTGAGAAATAAATGGATCTCCTGGTTATGAGGACTGGGAACAGAGAATGTGTTGCTGTATGTATGTGTGTGTGTGTGTGTGTGTGTGTGTCTATGGGGGTTAACAACAAGTGTGGCTAAGTTGGATGATATTAGCCATTGGTTGAGACAAGAGACAAGAAATGAATTTTATAGTAAGCTGGCCAAAATTGGTGGTTAAATTCTCACCAAAAAAATGTAGTCATGGTTTTGTAAAAGACACGGTAGATTTGTTCACCAGGTAGTATATATATTGTAACATTCACGTAGCAGGTAGATATTCGTAGTGTATTCTGTCTCCCCATGTCACTTCTCAGCCCAGTCCGTCACAGCCGTGTAAACACACTTTGTCAGTCTCATCAACAGTTCAGCTGTCCCCCTGCCAGTTTACCTTGTCATCGTTCATTCTCCAAGAGAGGGATCCCACAAGAATGACAGATGAGGAGGAGAAGAAAAAGACAACATGAAAACAGATTTCATATGGCTTTTCCAAACACATGGAGAGAAAAGATTTTTATTATGCTGTTTATTGAGTTTGACTTCTTTACCAGTCGACAACAATGAACAAGTGCAAGCACCTACTGCAAGGAGATGCCAAGAGATGGAGATGAGTGAAGGAGGACTCAGAGATTAGAGCTGTTCTCTCCCTCTGCCTCTCTCTATCCCTCTTTTTCTCTTTCTGTATCTCCCTCTCTTTCTCTCCCTGCAGCCTATGATGATGTGACAAGGCTGCTAAGCAGATGTGCGCTCCTGTCATTTACACACCAGGCTGTTTGTAACAGAACAATTCCTCAATTCATTTTTCACATCATTGTTTTCCCCTTTTTAGCGTGTCACAGGGGCCTTGCGCTGTGGGCGTTGCGACGACGGGGGAGAGATGGGAGGGCAGACAGGCGCAAAGTGGAAGGACGCTGGGCTTCTCCAAGGGGATGTTTGGCTTTGTAATTTCACCCTTGAAATTCGTGATTACAAACGGGACAACTTTTTTAATTTTCTCTTTTGTCTGGATTCAGCTGGCTGACAGTCTGCCCCAGCAGCCAGGCCTTTTAATCAATCACCTAGATAATCAAATGTCACTGGCTATCTGCTCCATGTAATTACTTTTGCAATTAAAAATCAATCTCCAGTCACCCCGTCTAATTAGAGGGATGGGCAGATCTTCATCTAGATTGATTTTATAATACATATTGACTTCAAATGCCATAACATTGCCATATTCCCTCATTTTCATGCTGCAGAGCGTCAAAACAAAATGCCGGGGATCATGGAGAGGTGCAGGGAGGGGTTGCTCTGATTCTGAGTACCAGGAAAAGGTCCCCAGTCTAGGAAAGGTTCACCTCACTTGCTTGTCTGTAATGACATGCTCATCCTCTCCTCTCCCATTGGAAGATGGGGGGAGTCCAATAACCTACATGACAGGCTACAGCCATTAAAAAACTTTTTTTTTTTTTTCAGGAACATAAGCTTATACTGTAGGGCAGAATAACTGATAGGTGAGCCCTCCACCAGAATAAAAATCAAATCTATTGCCATTCTTATAATGATGTGGGAGGACATGGAAGAACATTGGCTTCTAACACAATATTGACATCTTAACGCATGTTATCCGGGGATCAGACGTAGCTCTGGAGGTGTCTCTCATTCTCACACCATACATCATGACGTCCAGGCAGCCTGCTATGGCAGATATAAACAAATAAAACCCCACTGGAGACGGCTTGTTCATGACTCTCTCCCTGCTTTTAGCAGATTTGTTCCTGGGGAAACAGACAGATGTGTCCATCTGGAAGACATCATAATGGCCCATGTGCCCACCGTTGGGGACAGGCGTGTGACAGGCGTGTGTGCATGGTGCCCTACCGTGTGTCTCTCTGTCTCTCATCTCCACCTCATTGCCTTCGGGGAGACTTATACCACTGACAGGACCAATAATGAAGCTTTCCAATGTAGGCCTATTCATGCGCACACACAGTAAAAACACATGCAGAGTCATACACATCATGCACATGCACACAGACACACACACACAAACAGGCACAGCCTCAGGGAAAGTGCCACTCATACACACAAGCCAAACAGTGGAGCCTACAGGGAGACATGAAGCTCAAGGACCAGCTCTGTGTAGAACCTTGAGAACCCCAGAATACAAATAACAGTGGAAAAGGCTGCCACAGGCGTGTAATGCAAATATGTACACAGTTAAGTACTTAACTATATCGAGGTGGATGACTGAAACTACTATTTCTGTGTGATTATGCTGGTTATAATAGATGGCTTCTCCTATATGATGTCGGTAAGTGATTAATTCTGTCCATCAGACCTGTGATGAAGAGTGTCCTTCCTCCCCTTGGCTGATGATAATAGAGAACTCTAGAGAGTCTGTAGATCCAATCCAAACAGGCACAGTGATTAGAGCAAAGATCGAAACTCTTATAACCCTGGAGGGAGGGAGGGGTGGATTGGGAGAGAGAGCAGCAGAAGAGGTGATTTAACTCAACATCACACAGAGCGGGCAGCATCAAAGCCATTCTATTAAGCGCTAAAGAGTAAACAAAGGGCATGTATCTTGCTAGCCTCCCCGGCATCACGCGGTGCGGCAGTATGATTGGCCTGAGTTAGCCCAGTGCTGCCTGGGCCTTTTCCCAGTGAGACCAGTAATAAGGGCAGCACTTATCGCGTGTTGCCTCCAGCCACCACCACCAGTACGGCAGCAGGCAGGGAGCGAGAGGGGAGAGGAGGGCCCACCACAGCCGAGAAGTAATTAATCACCATGGAGTGGGAGCTGTCAAATCCCCAGGTCTTTTGAACTGATAAT
Organism: Myripristis murdjan; assembly: GCF_902150065.1. Classification (NCBI taxonomy): domain Eukaryota; kingdom Metazoa; phylum Chordata; class Actinopteri; order Holocentriformes; family Holocentridae; genus Myripristis; species Myripristis murdjan. The sequence goes on from NC_043982.1 coordinate 21,350,616, forward strand.
GCTGCCCACCACAATTTAGCCTGATGGAGATGAGATTTTCTTTTCACCCCTGGCAAAAAGAGCAAAATAAAGTAAAAAAAAAAAAAAAAAAAAAAGAAAGAAAGAAAGAAAAAGAAAAAATAGAAAGAGAAAGGGAGGGAGAGAGGTGGGGCAGCAAATATATTTTTGAACAACAGTGGCCAGTGGTGTACTTAATGATTGCCTTGCTCCTCTTAAACTTGACGTCCTTATCAAGTCTAAGTGTCCCGATCAATACCTTTCCTCTCCGGCATTCCTGAAATAGCTCATGCATCAACTCTCTCCAGCTCCTCTTGCTCCCTCTCTCTGTTACAGCACCATCTGTTATTATAGCCTGTTCACTCTGTGTGTCTCTGCCAGTCAGACATGTGAAGCAATCAATATTTTTTCTGATACAAAATTTATGCTTATTGCTAAACACTTTTAACCTTGATATTTGTGCATCAGGAGTGATTTATAATTTTATTGTGTTCAAATCATTCATATCATTGCATATCATTTTATTTTGTGTTTAACAGCAGGAGATGTTGGAGCTATATATATATATGTAAAGCACTGTTTATATTTATTTTTCTTGGTATCATTACTTTGCCTATTAGTGTAATGTGGGTGTTTATACAGGATCTGATTTTTTTTTATTTTTTATTTATTAGTTTAGCATGTCAAAGACACAAACACACCACATAGGAGACAAGCATATATATAGACTATAGCAATGGCCTACATCACTTTCTTATAGAAAATGAACTATTTTTTTCAGCTTTACTAATTTGTCAAACCAACTTAATTTGAGCTGACAAGAAAATATAAAACCTGTTTATAATTTGAGTTACATTATTAAGTGATCACATGTGTGGTATCATGTTGGATATTTTCCAAACTGCATTATGGCAGCAGCCCTAGTATGGCAGGTCACCAACAGAGTGACTTTGATGTACACTTTTTGTTTGTGTTGGCTTTAACACTGCTATTCCCATGGTCAAAGTGCTCTCTAAGTGCCAGAGTTCATGACCTCTGACGGTGTGTTTTGCAATGGTGCATGGAGGCGCTAAGCTTTGGCAAAGGGCTGATGGGACTGCAGACTTGTGCCTTTGGCCAGACTGTGGAATGTTTTTCTTACACTCTTTTAAAAGCGCACTTCCAAGCAGGTTTATTTGCAGAATGGGTGTCGGGTACAAATAAACATGATGGCTCTCCAGAACCCACAGTTGATAAGAGAACCGAGCAGGCCACAAATAGAGGAAGGGGCCACCATCCAGTGAAAGGAAAGATGAAAGAGAGACAGCTGCCCTGGACGGGTCTGGGTGCTTATCGGGCTGGCTAGGTCTTGTGTTAGACTAGGTCCGTCATAAGTGGACCACACTGTGTGGTGAGTTCAAAGTCCATCCCCACCCCCCTCCTGTTTCCTCCTCCTTTCTCTTTATTCTCTTTCACTTGTGTGTTTGTAAGCAGATAATGCAGTCAAAAATCACTCTCTTGAAGTATTCAAGTGACTGTGACATGCACTGACCTTGCCCAAATTTAACCTTGTAAGTCTTACAAGAGACCTGTATTTGTTGTTTAGACACAGTTCTTGGGGTCCTGGATATAAAAGGTGAGGGCTGGAAACTGTTTCTTTTAGCGAGTAATGTGGTTAGTGTTTGCAATAGAGAAGAGAAACGCTCTTTTTTTTTGCAGGTGCAATTCAGAATTACTAAAACCTGGAGAAGCATTAATGTTCCTTCCCCTTGGCAGCAAAATTAGCATGTCAACATGACGCTCTTATTGACATTGAAGATTCTTTTACCTTTTGTCCTGACTTCACACTCTTTGGTGGCAGAACATTCACCAATGGAGAACAGGTTTCCTTTTTATTGCTGTGACATATAGTCAATACTCAATATAGTTCTTGACACCCCGAGGCACAATAGCAGTCACTTGTGTATAAAGAGTGTCAGCGAGTTATTTTGACCCCCTACTGTAATCATGACCTTTCCAATAACACGACTCCCCCACAGAGTCTCACTCCCTAAAGGCTCTTCCAACTCAGGGCTAAACTGCATTACCCCCGGCCAGCATTCACAGCTCAGCAGCTTCTAAACAAGCTACTGTTGACATACACTGAGGCACACAGCCACACATGTATGGATGTTGTGGGCAAGGACAATAAATGCTTGAGCAGTACCCCCCAACACACACACACACGTACACACACACACACATGATCATGAACAAGGCTTGCATATTTAGCTCAAAGGAACATAACATGTAACCAGTGATATCATGCATAAATGAAAGGGAAAATGATATGGCATGCATTTCATTCTTTTGTAAGATTGCGTCCCCAGGTCATTGACTAAATAATTAGGCGATTGAAGTGACAGATTAAAGGCAGATTGGAAGTGACTGTGAAAGCAGGATAATGTTTCCCTAATCAGCTTGGTCGGAGAAATGCAGATTGTGAAATTTTCCAGCTACTTCCTTAGAAAAACGCATTTCACTTCTGATTAGGGATGATTAGTGTGTTGGTGGAGAGGAGAGGGCAGGGGAGGGGGAGTCAGGGCCTTATGCTCCCGAGTTCCTGAGGCCAGAGAAAGAGGGTAGGGGGGGCAAAGGTGGAGTTCTTGCAGCCATATACTGCAAGCAAAGCCTTAGAGAATGACTGGAAATGACAGAGCTGGAACAAGGCTCCGAGAAAATACAGAAAATATACTGTCCTCTCAATTGGAAGAAGATGATTTAGGAACGGATAAGCTTTGAAGGAAAAGGAGAAGATCACATAGCAGGAAGCACAGGATTACTCAGAAGGCAGTCCCATAAGGCAGGAAATAGTAGGAGGGGGATCTGGTTATCATGCCGTGTCAACCAGTGGATCATTCATTTATCGGGCAACAACAAATGAAGAGAATGTTGGATTTACACTGGCTACAAAGCCACCAGTAAAACCCTTCCCCCGTTATGCCAAGGTAATAGTTTCTGAGCAACAGCATTACAGAAGGTTAAATGTAGAACAGATGTAAAGTATAAAATACGACATGATCAAAGCTAAGGCACTCAAGACAGATACGCCAGCAAATGATGATGAATGGCTCTCTGCAGAATTGTAAGCTGCACACAAATGTAGCGAATTGCAAGGGTGCAGGGTGGGGAGTGGGACCGGTCGAGAGAGGGGGGAGCGGACACCAGGGAGCAAAAACAGTGTCCAAACTCATTGGGATGATCCTCTGCAGAAGGCCCTCACGATTAAGTTCCTACAGCGGGACTCACAGCTCGGACAATGTGTAATTGATTTCCCCAATGGCTCAGAGTGCACCCTTCGAGATCCCTGGGATAGCCTCGCCTGTGAAAGTTTGCTTTTCTCTCAGGCTTGCGGCCGCAACTGAATGACATCATCACCTAGTGCACATTTTTACCTTTATCTCTGAAAGATATATTATCCATGTGTTGGGCTCTGCTAGCAGAGATCAAAGGCAGTGCTGTGTTCAGGCACCATATTAAAGTGAAACATGATTTCGCTACAGAAAAATAATCTGTTTATTTCAAGACAGATTCTGTTACATAGCAGGTCTGTATAGGCATACACAATTCAACTTGACTCAGGGGCTTTTTCTCTACCAAGAGTTTAAAGAACTATTGTTATCTGTCCCAGGTGATGAGATGAGAAAAGGAAGATAGCATAATGTTTGATATACTGCTCATGCAGTTTTGGTACTAATATACACCTCTTTTGTTTCATTCATTGCCATAATTAGCAAAGACACACTAATACATTATCCTCAAATGAAAACAAATTCCCCAGTAAATGTAAATGAAGGCATATACTGTGTGTATGCTGCGAAAAAAGGGAGATTTTCGTGCATGACCCAATCTTCTTCTCCTTCTTTTCTTTCTCTTCTTCTTCTTTGTGTTTTATTGGCAGATGCCATTTGATTGAATGACTTTTCAGACTTTTTTTTTTTTTTTTTTTTTTTTTTAGACGTTTCAGCTAATGTTCTACATACGGCTGGCTGTGGTTATGCCTACCGTTTTTTGCTTACCTTTTTTTTTTTTTTTTTTTTTAAAAAAAAAGAAAGGTTAAATACGGGATATTTACGGGAAAAATATTTTAATGGGAGGCCAGCAGGAAAGAGGGATAAAATACAGGAGAATCCCGAGAAAAATGGGAGGGTTGACAGGTATGACATACACACCTTTCCCTACACACATGCACACACACTCTCACACACACACACACACACACACACACACACACACACACACATATCCTCTTTAATCTCTTGATGCTCTGTCCAGGATGATCACTGGCTGGTGTGAGGCGTCACGCTAAGAGGGAAACCAGACAGAAGGACACATGTTTGTGCACTCCTAAATGAAGTGTGACCATGGTGCACCTCCATAGCAGGGCTGGGTTGGGGGCTGTTATGGGGCCTGACAGCAGGGGGGCGCTGTGATAATTTGATGTGAACTGGCTTGATAAATCACTGTGCCATTACCTTGGCTTTAGTATCTGTTTATGTCTCTACAAATTGAAACCCCACTGGCACAGAGCTGAGGTAGAGCCATGCTCTGGCCCCCAACAATTAGTTCAAGGTGGGGAGAGTTTAGCCGGCCGACCCCTATTCTCCCCTCTCACTGTTTTGTCTCTCCCTGCTGAGGGAGAGAGCCTTGGACATGTGTAAGCAATAAAGCCAAAGGGCTGCCTTCCACCACAGCCTGAATGAAAGGAATGCAGAACCAAACTATAAAATAATAATGGGCACTAGGGCAGGGGAGAGGCAAGGGAGGGCAGTGGGTGGAGGAAAGGGGGGCATCTGAGACAGACACATCTGTAAGGGTGGTGGGGGGTGGTCATGTGTTTGTGTGTATGTGTCTGTGAGGGTGGGGTGGGGGGTCCTGAATTTGTGCCCTCCCCTGACCCCTGGATGTGCTGTTAAAGGCAGGGCGTAGCAAGCAGCCCAGGCTGGCACCACATCAAAAGGCTGACAGATGAAGGGCAAAGGCCAGTTTGACCTGGGCGCTAAGCTGCTGCTAAGCCTCTTAAAGTCAGAGGAGAGGTGGAGTAACAGGGAGAGGGAGGCAAAGAGAGCGGGGGAGAGACAGAGGATGAGGAAGGGAGTGAGAGGAAAAAAAAGAGCAGAGAATATCATTCACAACTCCCTCCTCCTCCTGTGATAATCAAAGGAATGATAAAAAAGCCAGGCATGTAGACAGTAAATACAGATGCACAGAAGTCGGAAGAGATAACATTAAGTACCTTGTGCGGAATCGTCGCGCGAGGGGCCTATTTCATCTGAAGCTAATAAACCAACATCCCAAAAGCCTGTTTAAAGCAGGTTTTCATAATCACCGAAAATAAACTACAATCAGGACAATAAGACAGACAGTTGGAGTCCTGAGGCATTTATCTGCTTTAAACATTTTCCCTTAGAAGCCACCAACTTATCATGAGCTTGTCAACACAGTGACACCATTCTTTCAAATGAAACGCTAATGCGCTGATCTGAGCACACAGCGCCAGTATCTGTTCATGAAATCTGAGGGTTGATCAAAAGGTTCGGTACATCCAGTTCAGTGTATACCTCGGCAAATAAGTGGAAATCATCACAAGTACTCACATAACAAGGATACAAACACAGTGGAGCTGCTTCCAACTAGAGGAGCTATGACAAAGCAAAGCAAATAAGACCATGAGGGGGAAAGCAGCAGACAGGAATGAAGGGGAGATGAAAAACAGGGTAGGAAAAAAAATGACAACAAGAAAAGAAGTGAAACTTTGAAAAAGTCCAACTGATCTCCTAAGAGGAAGCGGACATATCCCACAATGCAACAGGACAGGAAATGCCTACTGAGAGGAACGGGCTCTCCTCTGGAGCCCATTAAGGGAATGCATGAAATTAATAGTGACATCATGTTGCTTGGTCAACAAACACAGGTTGATTGATGAAGACAAACGGTTGGAGTGATAGCCAGTTGTTGGCTTTCCCCAGGAGATGCCATTTCCAGCTAGCCCCTACTCCCAGCCTCTGAAAAGGATATGGGCTCTGTCTTGGCCAGCCCCGCTCCAATGCCACCTCTGTCACTCAAACTCACTCTGGGGTTGTTTTCAACACTTGCAGTGTGGCCGCCAAAGGCCTTCTACTCAAATGGTGAAAAAATAATACGTTGCAGGTGAAATGTCAACATTCCGACATTTATCATTCTGAAGGGGAAAACCCGTAAATCTGATAACACTGCTGTGTTTGAATGTTAACCTTGTTGTATATGTTTGTGGTTTCTGTGCACAGTTTATGGGCCCTTTTTTGGGTAACCAGTTGAAGACAACAATGCTATAACAATCCTGTTTTTGTTAATGTACAACGCTAAAAGTTCTACAGGAAAAAAAAAATTGTTGGTATAATGGACTGTAAATATTAAATGCATATTTCATCCTGTACCCTGCTCTATAACAATGATATAGCAATTGGATTTAAACCATATTATACAATTACTTAAAGGTACACTGTGCAAAATTGCCAAGGGCTGACAACTGTCAAAATCCGTGGAATAAGCACATGATTTGATGGTTGAGTCTACAAGGTTCTCATCATCGTCTAATCCACTGATTACTTTACGTATTATTACTTTACTTCATATTACTTAGTCTATTTTTTTCAGTTGAGTGTCTAGGTCCAAACACATAAATCAGCCCTCTACAGTTTTGCATTATGCACCTTTAATGAACAGCCATATGGCTGAATTGGACCTGTAACTGTTAAAGTGATATCACATCTTTCTCAAAATTCTTATTTTTAACTCTCATTTAGTTCTATTTAATTTTTTTCCCTGTCTCTCATAAATGCTAAATACAAGCCATATTTTTGGTATTGCGTTTCACCATGCATAAAAATGTTTTTTTTTTTCTTCTTCAAGGTGCTGCTGTTTTCTGAGTTTCAGCGAGAGAGGATTGTTTCCATTCATCTCAAATTCTATGCAGCTGTTGAGAGAAAAGTTACTTTGATTTAGTAAATATCTCTGCGCGTCTAGTGTTGTGAGCATCAAAGGTACGTGAGCAGATATCAAAGCATCCTCTTAGATCATCTATCCTTGGCAGCTAGACTGTACTTTCCATCTCAAGTGTGAAGCAAACACAGCCACGACGTAGAACTGAGACTGCAGACCTTTTAATAAGGCCACAACAACAGAGGTGGCCATCCTGGTTTTCATTTGCAAGATGTGGGGAAATGTTTGCCATTTTGCACCACAGTGGTAAGACGCTGATCTAACATCCTGGCAAGGAGAAGAAAAAGGAGAAAGCCATTGTAAAAGTACATGGCAAGGACTCGTAAGTCATTTTTTCCCCTCCAAAAATGCTAAAATCAGCCTGTTTAAGGAGACTCAAAGAGCATACTCTCAAAAAGACTAATATTAAGGTCCTTGAAGCCAGTTTCAAAATCTTCTTTTCATTGTTTTTCCCCCTTTTATTTTTTTTTTTCTTTTGATGAGTTGCTAGTTTTTCAAATTACTTTTCAAGTGTATCTATCCAGTGGAGAGGCATTGTTTAGCTGTGTCAAAAGGAGTGTTAACTTACAAAGTGTATAAGGTCAAAAGTGTGACAACAATGACCTGATGAGGGAGTAGGACTGAAGAGTCCTGTGCTGTTATTGGCCTTACTAAATGCGTTGTGATGGAGAAAATGGTGCCACCAGTGCGTTGCACATGCTAAACTGTGCCACCATCTGCTTCGAGACCTGGGACCAGCCCAAACCACAAGACAGTGGCTGAGAAACACAACTCAAGATGGCAGCCGGGCGATATCACAAGCCACAGAGCCGCTCTGAGTCTCAAGGATGCAGGGCAGAAATATGGAACCGCTTTAGGTGTGACATGGTGACACAAACATTTGAGCTTTTGGGATGATGCCAGCTAGCCTTGGCCAAGCAGGATATTGCTCATATAGGCTTCCTCCTAAGACTTTGTGAGCAGCTACATTTGATATTTCAAAGAGAGCCGAAGGAAGAGGCTGGCGACGAGTTAAGAACAATATAGGATAGCAAAGGAGCAAACTGCTCCATTTATGTTTGCGTCCACATGCTGGTATGGAGGAGATCACTCGGCCAGTCCCACAGGTATAAGATGTTCTCAGTTGTAGTTTCATGGACAAATAACAAAGATCCGACATCAGATAAAGGCATTTGGCTCTTCCGAATAGAGTGGGAACCCCACTGCAGCACAAGAGGCTGTCCTTCACTAGCGGAACCATTCTCCACACTTGGCACTGACATAAAAGCAGTTTCTACTCCACTGAAGTGCATACACGCACACACACACACACACACACACACACACACACACACACAAAGATACACACACATACACGCACGCTTGCACACACATATAAACACCCCCACACACACAATGCAGGAAGCATGCCTGTCACGGACACACAGGGAAGGGAGGCAGCAAAAACAACTTTCTGTCGACAGGAATAAGAAAAACAACAGTTGAAAGGGGGTCTGCATGAGAGAGAGCGAGACAAAGGCATTCGCTCCGTCAGAACTCATCACTCTGCAGAGGGAAAATATGTAAGGTAGATGCAACCATATGAGTGCTGTCACTGTCCTCCTGAACACAGACAGAGGGGACATGCTGGTGGAGAGCGAGCTGAGAGCCAGGGAAACCAACAGTGGAAACCTTCTACATCTAGCAGTCTGTGGTGTTTACAACCATAGAAAGGTGTAAACAGAAGAAAGAATCAGCGTTTTTTAGCAAAAAGAGAAGGCACTGAGAACTGTCAGTGTTTTAATGTTTGGTAATGAGTTTCTTTCCCCAGAGGCCTGGACTTTACTAAAGAGAAACAGAGAGGAGAGAGAGACAGAGACAGAGAGAGACAGAGACACAGAGAGAGAGAGAGAGAGAGAGAGAGAGAGAGAGAGAGAGAGAGAGAGAGAGAGAGAGAGAGAGAGAGAGAGAGAGAGAGAGACATAGAGAGACAGAGGGCTAGCCACCGAAGACCAGATTAACCCAAGACCTCTAGGGCCACACTCCAGAAGAGAAGATAAAAGAGCTTATTAATAGCCCTTAGATTTACATGCACTAAGTGGATGTTTATGTTGGAATTTGCTGCTTATGTGTGAACATCCAACAACTGTAAACAGTGCCATTCAGGTCCCATTTCCTTTACATCAGTGATATTGTTTCAACTCACAAACTGGGCTGCCAGAGTTTAAAAAACATCACTCGGGCATTATCTTTTAAGTGGTTCCACAGTTAGGGTTCCCCTGGGCGGTAATCAAGAAGCTTCATTGTGCACTTCCTCTTCTGCCTCTTCACGTTACGCTGACGTCTCTGTAAACACAAAACCAGGGAAGGGGCCAACAGACAGAAGCACTGGTGTGTTAGCAGGACGTCTGGGCATACAGGACAAAACACTGATATAACACATGCAGTGCTCGTGTGGACCACCAGAGGTGACTCCAGGTGGTGAAGACTGACTTCTCTAACTATGTTCCAACTGGTTTCAAGGAGAGGGCTTTATCAGGTTCAGAGCTGGAAACAAGAGTTGTGGAAAACCTTTATTCATTCAGAGATAGTTAAGCTGGGCATTCTTGTTTTTCAGCAAAGCCTTGCGTTTCAGCTTTACAGATACAAACATTCACACTACACCACAATCATATGCTAGTGGCCACTAGGCAGCTCCACAAGGTTCAGTTCCTCTCAGGCATCTTTTCAGTGTCTGTGAATGCTTCCTTCTTGCTTGCTGTTAGGGATAGTAGGACTGATACTTGATATCCTGAAAACTGGTTTGGAGAAGTGATAATTACATATAAATATCAATATCAAATCAATCATGATCGAAGTGTTTCTAATGTTTATTTATTAATTTATTTAGAGACTGAACATATATCTGATGTTGGAACAGTGAGGAAGAAATAAATGTTTGTAGCAGAGGCCAGGATGGGAAGCACCTCTCCCTCTGCCCACTCCTCGCTGTGAATAATAACTTCTGAAAAGGGTGCTAATATAATTAAACATTTGTTGAATGTTGTTGAACAAATGAACATGTTTTTTGAAATAGCTGTTATCGGAAAGAAGCTCAGTGGTATTGCCCACCCCTATTTACTGTGTGGCTTTAAAGATTATTACTACTTTTTTTTTTTTTTTTTGGCATTCCTACTTTATTAGACAGGAAAGACAGGTGGGGGGGTTATGACATGCAGCACACGGCCCAAGCCACAATTGAAGCTGGGCTGCTACAATAACAATATGTGGTGCTCTCCCAGGTGAACCATTGCCCCTCCCTGCTTTGTGGCCTCTGATTCTAGCTATGATGTGGTAGAAGAGCATTCTCATAAAATGTTGGACCAGAATCCACTGAAAAAAAAAAAAAAATAATAATAATAATAATAAGTTTGGTTCTATCCACCTGTTTGTGGTCGAAGGTTATGACCAAAATAAATGACGCAATGATATTAAAACACCAGGATGCCCCTCATCAACCGCTTAGAAGAAAGACACTAAGGACTGAGCAGGGTTGAGGGGGAAGCATACAGCACACATGTCCATAACCCCTGCTGCCTTTTATTGGACAGATATAAAATTAACAACAGTCAGGAGCTGTAATGGTGAGACAGGCTGCTTCCAACACAAATTTCCAATTTGAGGTCAGCTGTATGGTCCTATAAAACTTTACAGGGCTGCTTAAAGAAGAGCTGTCACTTTACAAGAGGCAAACTTTCGTAATTAATCATTGTATTAATAACCCCGGGTCTTTTAATGTGCCTCAAGTCTCTTGCATGGTCCCATTAAAGGTAAAGAGAAGGCAAAGCCCAAACTAAGGGCTATTGTCATAAATCAATAAAAAATGTGCTGTGAAATTTTCCTTGCTGGGACAACTAATAAGAAGACTGTAAAAGCACGATATGCACCAAAGAGAAATGACCTAGCTTTTAGCATTAAATTTTATACTACCCTTCTACTCATGTTAAAATATGTAACGTGTCAAAATGTGTAATAAGAGTAACAGCACACGGAGTGCCAATATAGGCACTAGAGTGGAGTAGATTGCAGACTGCCCAAGTTAGACAAACTTATATCCAGCATTTGAAAAAACTGGTGTTGAAAATAGAAAATAGAAATAGAAATCACCCAATGGTGTGATACACCATAAAGCATATCACACATCTAGTGGGTACTTCAACTCTGCCTGTCTCATTAGTGGATTTGTCAATACACATGCATGCTGCATGGCCAACTTTTCTTCAACCCCAAAGTGAAGCTGTGCACTGCTGCTTGCAATGCTTCAAAAGATACAAAATATATATGCACCTTTATAATAAAATATTTTAAATTAATATTTTTTTCTAACATTGAAGCAAGTAGAATAAATCTTCCTTAAAATGCACATATAGTGTTTTGGAACAAAACTTATCATATGTTAGAGGTCCACTTAGTGTGTAGAACACATGTGGACATTGGAGTGTTAAAGGATTGGTTGACACAACCCTCGTGTTCAGGATTCCAGGTTGGAGTGTTCTCTAAGTGTGTAAGGACAGCAAGGCTTTGTTCTGCCAGGACATCAAAGGGACAACCCAAGCTATTTGCACAATGATTCCCAGCTATATATAGAGGAAGTGATGGACGAAGAGTTGGACATGTATGAGGTCACTGTCAGAATGCAGGAACCATCCACACCAACGTACATCAGGTGATGAAAGAAGTGCAAATACTTCTTCTCTGCCAGTGCCGGGTCAGTGACTGGCTTCTGAACACGACCTCCGCCAACCCACTAAGAGGACTAAGTCATCTTAAAATACCAACACTAAGTCAACTTTAAATGCTGACTGTCAGCCATACTTCACCTTCCCAAACAAAGGATGTGGGACCAGAGAGAAAAGGGCAGCCTTTACCTGGTTAAGCCCTGTCCATCTAGTCCCAGCAGGGTCGGGTCCTATAACATATGAGTCCTCTGTTAGATAAGATCATGGGGAGATTAAGCTCTCATATCAGAGATTAGGCTAAGTTTGTTTTCTCTCATTTGAGCCTGGGTGGGGATAGTCCCTAGGCCTGCCCCTCCCAGGCCTGGGCATAATGCCATTAGTGGTGTTTTGTTGACAGCAGGCAACGGTAAATGAGGCCCCGCTTTAATCAGCAGCATGCCGGGCTGGTGTCAGAGTTCCCCCATGTCTCCCAGGTGAAAGATGAGCGGGGAGAGAGGTGTCGTCTCCGCGTTAATTAAAACTGCTCCCCTCACGCGAGGACTCAGTGCCACTGCCGCCAACCTGCCCCCCGAAACCATGGCTGTACTCTCAGCATAAACACTAGCCATTAGCCAGAAGAACAGTGCGAGGGGGCGAGCAGCAAGGGGTGTAATTAATCAGACTAAGATCATGTTCTAACCACTTAAAAGCAATAGGGGGCATTTATCTGCAGGGACAACAGGCCTGTTTTAGTTTACATGGCTATTGAAATGTATAGGAGATGGTTGTATGTGGTTGTATGTGATAAACCTGATAAAGCTCTGTTGGGGGGAAATGTCGTTCTAGTTGGTGTGGGTGCAATGAGGCACGGGGCAGCACTATACAATGTTGGGACATTTATTTTTTCTCTTTATTCAGAGTTCCTCTCGTTCAACACCAGCTCTGGAGGAACTTTCATGGGGATGCACATGAACTGTTTTTGTGTATGTATAGAGAATCCTTCAGGCTTACATTGGGGATGGCATACAAAAGGGAGACAGTGAAACAATGGCCTGGATGATTGGATATAGATAAAGTTTTGATGTAATGCCTCATTTCCACTATGCAGTGTGCCCTAAGAGTTTCATTTATGCTTGGTTGCTAAACAATCTTGGCATTTGTCTTCATGGAAACACAATGCACAACGTCCCATATTTATATCTTTACACTGTCATGGCAGCAAATTTATAACTCTGCAAATATGGCAACACCCAATGAAATAGCTCACCTTGGTTGACTGTTTATGTTTTGAGGGAAGGAAGGAAGTGGTGGGAATTAGACCTGCAGTGAACTGTCCAATCACGCTGGAAAACAGTCTTTGAAAGTCTCTGCAAGATAACAGAATTTTCGAAATACGCAAAAGAGGAAATAGTGCCATACTCACTTTTTCAACCACAAATGCAACATTTTTACCTAGAACAGCTCGATATATGGCAGAGGGACAGAAGACACTGTCCCAGCAGCCTTGTTATTTACCCAGAAATCCCATCCTCCAAAGCGGCTTCCTGTTCCCTTGAAGTGAGACATCCTTTCCTGGATATCAACTGGATGAACCAGACACAAAGATGTGGATGCTGCTTTGGCCTGGCCATGCCCAGTTACAAAAACACCTCCATGCTGTTCATCCCAGCAGCCCACCCTGAAACACCAGCCCATCCCAGCCAGGAGCACCAAGCAGGAGGCCTGCTGCGCCCTCGATCTGGCAGATGAGACAAAGACAGCGGGCTGGGGGGTGCAGAGGGCCAATAAGGGAGTCCCCCACTTCCCTCCCATGTTCCATGAAACCTCCAGGCCTCTGATGCAAATGAGGTGGTGGGGGCAGCGGGAGAAAAACAACATGAAGAGAAAATGAACACAAAGGAGGGATGGGGGTGGGGGGAGGCCTTCCTAAAGCACCACAGCACCGCGAGCCTTTTCAAATCTCGGCAGTGGTGTGCGTCAATCAGGCGGTCAGCGTTGTAAGGACAGAGCAAGTAGGGCTAATGTCCTCTCTGCTGTGCCCTACCCCCCAACTCTAGCACCTCCCCATCTCCCCACGTTCCACAAGCCCCTTGTGACCACATGAATCTGACTAGTGACAGCTCGCCGTCCTGTAATTTGCCAATTTGCACGCATGTCAAAAAGCCAGACCATAGTGAATTATGGCCACAAAGTGGGAATGGGCCGAAAGAAGAGCAAGAGATCTGCAACAGAGGGGAGGATAATGGAGGTGACGGCGAAAATGCCAGGATGAAATAGACTTGAATGAAGGCTGCTTTCACAGTGTGTGCCTCATTCATGGTGAACACTTGGCTCTCATGATTTCTGCATACCATGGCCTGGTGGGCCTTGTGCACATGCCTTGTGCGAACATGCATGTGTGTGAGATTATGTGTGTGTGATTGTGTGCACATGTGAGTGTGCCTCCTCTGACAGGATCATGTGTGCCATTCGTCTTATGGGCACTGGTCAGAGGAGATGAACAAGTCTATCTGCTACTGCTGCGCTGAGGAGTGGGGGATAAGGGCGATTATGCACGGCTGAGACATTAATCTTGGGCATTATCAACACCTTGCTGGTGCAATGTGTCTTTCAATCCACTGGTCCACAACAATTCTCCCATGTTTTACTCTGAGCTAGTAAGACCAATGTAATTAGCATCTCGTTACCCAAAAATTTACCAACACTTTACAGTCTAGAACTCATCAGGATGTATAAGGGGATGGAGCCCAAGAACGACTTAGTCGTATAAATATCTTAAATGTACATACATGGACATTCACAAAGAAACACAGACAAACACACATACACACACACATGCAGACACACACACACACACACACACACACACACACAAAGAACATTAATACAAAAAAGATCCATGAAGCTAGTATAAATCTCTATCAGGAAGCCAGCCAACCTCTCTGCACCTCGCTGGTGAAAACCATATAATAGTCTAAGGAACCAGAAACACATTTTCTGGATAGTTGGCAGCAAATGTCCCATAATGGTTTGGGCTGGGTAACTTTCTAAATGCTATTTTTATTGTTGGGTCTGAAAAAGTAGCGCAAGGGGATGGCTAACAAACCCACACACATACACACGGAGGAGCCCGCGATAGTCTACTTTGTCACATATGGGAGAAAAAAACAGAAAAAATAAGATAGCAGATGTGGTGCCTTGAAGCCCCAGCCCACACAAACATGGCAGTTACCAAAATAAACATGCCACATAATTGTTTTGTACTTATACACAAAAATAACAACAAGTCAACACTTGTAAACTTGGCGTTACCGCATTCACATGAACTCGAATCTTATGAAACCCAAAAAATCATGTGTTATTATCACAGCATGTCATTTGGGAATGCAGCAGTGGCTGAGTCTGCCCTTTACACTTGTATAACAATGTTTTCTGTCTCCAAAACAATCCCTATCAATGATTAACATCTGACAAAGGAGCCCTCTCTACTGCAGGAGAGTGTCAAACCACCCGTGAAAGTGAAAATGAGAGGCAATTCTGTTAAACACTTCACATTATGCTGGCTATTTACCACACCATTGTAACTCTAAAGACTGGACCTTTAAATGTCTCACAAAGTAATCTTGCCTCGGGTACAGTTCACCGAATTCTCTTCTGCAGGCCCTTCAATCTGTCTTGCGTTACTCAGCTTGCCAAGCGTGAGATGTTAAAAGAGAGGGCTGAAAAGAGGAGAAAGCTGACATTGCGTGTGGCTTTTCAAAGTTGTGTTATTTACTCAGGGGTCAGGATGTCACGTGGGTGCTGAGCATGATTGGTCAGAAAGGCAAAGTGAGAGGGAAAGTGTTTGTGCTGAGTGTAGATCAAACCTTGTGGACAAAAAAGACTGGGAGCTACTTATCCTCGTCTCACACATACCATACCACAAATTTTACCCACACAAGGCCCTCGGTGAGCAATTTTTGTGCTCTTGCCGCATGTCTTAACAATAAATATCTCCCTTCGTCCACAACATCAGGCCACAGGTTGGTTTCTTTCAGGGTAATTGATGTGAAGGTTCTCCTGAAACCAAGCCTGCACACATTTTGAAGAGGCGAGCAGGAAATCGGGCCATCAGAGGCGGAACGCTGCATTCCTATCACGCAGCTCAGGTCAGAACCTCTGGAAGAGGCAGGATTTGTAGCTTAAAGGCTGCCAGAAACGATCACTTTGCTCTGCAGCCGTGCCCCCTCCCTAACACAGCCCCCTGGTGTTAAGATAAAGGATGTACCCCGACAGATTTGGTGACCTGCTGTCCTCCTTTCTAGCCCCGTTCTGGTCCGGGCTAAACACAGTTCTGTCAGGTTATGGAGGCTAGGCACCCCTGTTCTACAAGGGGGAAGAAAGGCTGAGTTACTGGATATTACCCTGGGAGCCAGTGCAGAGAATCAGTTTCCATTTCACCGTGACCTTTCTCCGGTCCCAACGGTGGTCTGCTCAACCACTACCTCCTTCCTCTCACATCCCTGCTGTGCAGCCTCCACTCCACCTCCCTCCCTCTCTCTCTCTCTCTCCCTCTCTCTCCCCCTCTCATTTGTCAAGCTATCCATCTCACTTTCTTACTCAAATAGAACAGTAATATTCTCTCCCCACTAACAAAAAGATCAAATTCTCATAGCTCATCTTTCTTCTCATCAGCTGTTTACACGAAATGAAATGTTAGCATTGCATGCAGTGTGCATGGATGACTAATATTCAACTGATGAGTACTAAGAAAATTGCATTTAAACAACTCCATATCAAATTAAGGACAACCAAGTACTTCTAAATAAAGATGTAATTACTGTGAATTTTCCCCTCAGGATGGGAGTCATCCCTTTCCATCACCCAAGCTATTCTTAGTGGCTGTGAGTATTGTTTTCAGTCAGCAAATGCTACTTTCATATTAAAACCTGTTTGATGGCTTTCTCTTATGGTGACAATGCCGGGAAGCTGTTTGTCACCCAGTTGACCGCTCACAGACTGAACACTTTGACATGCTATAGACACACCTTCACTTTTCTAGGCATTTCAAGTCAGAGGGGATTTTATAATGAGTGCAACAGTGGAATAAGCTTGAATTCCTAAATTTACAATATTGCTAACTTCCAGTATGAAAGGCAAGCAATGATCAAAACTACAGCACGCAGGTAATACATGTAACAAAACACAAAAAAAGTCTCTTTTAAAGACAGTTTTCCACAGGACATTTTATCCTCATAATAACAAAAGTACTGCTGGCATGTACACGGCATGCGTGTGTGTGTGTGTGTGTGTGTGTTTGTGTATATGTATGTATGTGTGTATGTATTTTGTGTGTGTGTGTTGATCACCTAGCCATGAAGTCTGCCTTTGCAAACATGAAAGAACAGGTTGTTCAAAAGAGCTCACTGATTTCTAAAGTGGGACTGTAATAGTAATGTAATAGGATGCCACCGATGCAACAAGTCAGTTTGTGAAATTCTTCCCTCCTAGATATTCCACGATCAACTGTGAATGGTGTTATTGCAAAGTGGAAGTGTTTAGGAATCACAGTAAATCATGAAGTGGCAGACCACGTAAAGTTACAGGGCGGGGTCTCCAAGTGCTGAGGAGCATTGCGCGATAAACTCGCCAACGCTCAGCTGACTCAATAACTGCTCCAAACCTCCTCCGGCATTAACGTCAGCACAAAAGCTGTGCGAAGGGAGCTCCATGGCATGAGTTTCCATAGCCAAGCAGCCGCATTGCAAGCTTTACATCACCAAGCACAATGCCAAGCGTCAGATGGAGCCGTGTAAAGCACAGCACCACTGGACTCTGGAGCGGTGGAAACATATTCTGTGGAGTGATGAATTACACTTCTCTATCTGGCGGTCTGATGGACGAGCCTGGGTTTGTTGCATGCCAGGAGGACGTTCCCTGCCTGACTGCATTGTGCAGACTGTAAAGTTTGGTGGAGGAGCGATAATGCTATGGGCTTGTCTTTCTGGGGTTGGCCTCGGACCCTTAGTTCCGGTGAAGGGAAATCTTAATGCCTCAGACATTTTGGAGAATTCTCTGCTTCCAACTTTGTGGAAACAGTTTTGGGAAGGCCCTTTTCTGTTCCAGCATGACGGTGCCCCAGTGCACAAAGCAAGCACCATAAAGGCATGGCTGGATGAGTTTGGTGTGGAAGAACTTGACTGGCCAACATAGAGTCCTGATCTCAACCCCATCCAACACTTTTGGGATGAACTAGAACAGAAATTGTGAGCCAGGCCCTCTCGTCCAACGTCAGTGTCTGAGCTCACAAATGCTCCTCTGGATGAATGGGCAAAAATTCCAACAGACACACTCCAAAATCTTGTAGAAAGCCTCCCCAGAAGAGTGGAAGCTGTTATACAGGGGACTAATTCCATATTATTGCCTATGGATTTAGAACGGGATGTCATAAAAGCTCCTAAGGGTGTAATGTGGGTAATGTGGTGTAGGTGGCTCAATACTGTCCATATAGATATGTATATAATGTCATCATTAATACCTGGTCCAGGACCAGCACTGTCTTGTTCACCATGGACAAAAACCTCTGCCAGCTGCTTGAGGAGTCAAGAACCACGAAGGATGCAGATGTTGCCCAGCAGCAACTACAAACTTTCAAATACATTCCTTGTCAAAACATACTGGCAGTCGATCTATATAACAAAATCCTCCTAACAAAAGGCAAAGTTTAAAAAAAAAAAAAAAAAATCACAGATTGTTTGTGCATTAGGTTTGACTATTTGATCCAGATCAGATGGTGTTTGCTTATTGTTTGAGCATAGTGACATGGACACTGAGTTATCTGGACACAAGATGTAAAAGGAACACAAAGACTTCATGCCATTATTATAGGTTCATAGTACTGGGTTACAGGATAAACAACAGTATCAATATTTCAAACAGGCAGGGCAGATCCTCTCAGAGAAGATGGCTAAAACAATGCCGTTGGCGTCGTCGTAATCATCGCTGTGCTCTTTATCAAATTCATACGCATGTTCACAAGAACCTCTTCCCCTCATTATGTGTTAGAGACAATGCAAAATAGCAGAGGGCACACAAAGACAAACAGACATAGAAGTCACCTGTGACATCAGCCTGCAGGCACTTCTGTCCGTTGCTCCAGCTAAAACAAACCCTCACCACAAAAAAATGGAGAGGCAGCCTAATCACCGCGACATTAGTGCTCCTCATACGTTGATAAATGAAGCCATTGTGCAGTGATTATCACAGTTATTCATAGCCTCTTTGCTATGGGGATGGTACATTTGTTGCATTACATAGGAGCAGACACTGCTGGGGCTAGCACATGTTTCCCTGTCACCGTGTATTACAGGCTAGCCAGTGACATTTATAAATACTTGGTAATCTACCATGCTGTATGCGTCGCGTTATTAAATTGTCATTATTTTGGCGGCAACTGGGCCCAGCCTGTGATTAATTGAAATCTATTAAGTGAAGGTGGATCATGTCCGTTTATGAATGCTGCTTTTGCAGTAGAAATTAATCACAAATGCATTGCGATAAATTAGTATTTGGTGCTGCTAAGCTGTTGCATTAGTGAGATTCTCTACAATAAAACACAAGAGTTATGGTAACATTTTTTCATTATTTCTGGTGACACTGTAATAAAGAGTGATTTAGAGAGTTAGGCAATGTCATGCTGGACATGTACATGTGTATGTAGTGTTCTCTGTATTGTGTGATTGTGTGTGTGTGTGTGTGTGTGTATGTGCGTGTGTGTGTTTGTGTACGTGCGTGTGCAGGCTTTAGACATGGGAGAAACAACAGGCCATGCTCTGGTAAGCATCAGGCCATGGCGTTTGGCTTTTTCTTAGGCTTCATCTGGGAAAAATGAGCTCTGACTCGTGTTTCTGCTCTACCACGTAACCTCAAACATAAACCCCAGTGTGCAGACAGGCCTGTTAGCCACAGGATATAAACTGTACAGTATGGATAAGATCAAGGCCTGGGTCAAAGTGCGTTTACAAATAATCCTTAGTGTTTTTATCTACTTGATGCACTGGATGGGTGGGGTTCACTGCATCAGAACAATTCCAACAGCGTCAGATAAGCTGTCAATCACAGAGAAGTATGCTCTTTCAAAGTGTCTTTAGTTTCTGGCACTCAGAGCACATCGTATGTGCCAAGCCCCACCTATATTACACTCCAAGCGGGTTAAAAAAAAAGCCTCTGTGATTTATTTCCACATACAATGACTATGTGTGGATAAGACACAGTAAGGATGGGGTAAAAGGTGGGTGCAGTAGTGGATGTTTTGGTTCAGATGTGGCCAATCTGTTCCAGAGCTTCTAGTAAGCCATCAAACCCACTGGGCAGAGACTCAGCCAGAGAACACGCCCAATGCTTTCTCTGAACTGAACTGCAGTTTCATCTGCACCCCTCACAGGCCAATAGCAAAACTATGGAAGGTCAAGAGGAGCACATTGTCCTTCCTATTTTGAATTCTCATCAACAGTCGTGATCGTATCTCTACCTCATGGATATTGGTCGCATAAGTGTGTACAGATAAGTGTACTAAAAACAAAAGGAGCACTTGCTATTCATCCTGACATATGCCTAAACTAAACAGCTAGTTCCAGTTGGGCCGCATAATGTCTCACAAGAGCACTCAGGAGTTAACTGCGAGTGGACCCATAAACCTCTGTAAGTTTTGAACAAGGAACACATTTGCACAAAGTTCAAGTGATTACATTGGAGTGAAATAGTAATTTTAGCATGAGTATGTGTCAGTTAAGTATTCACAAGATAGAATGACCTCTGCTTAGCCGAAGTTTCACAGAGCAGTTTTTCCATATTGTTTTAACATAATGGAAGTGAACCAGTCCAGTTAGCCTGGACTTCTTAACTACCAGTGCATATTCTGTACACACTTCAAATATCTGTGACAGACAGCTAGGATCACTGTTGAGGAAAGGTCAAAATAAGATTAGAAGTTAAAATAAGTTTGGTTGTTTAAGTTTACAGTATAACATGTGCATACTTGCAGACCTTTAGGCTTGTACACAGGGGCAGTATGATGTGCTCTTAGTATAGGAAAACAAATCGGATACACAGTGGCAGTAGATCCAGTGAGAATGGGTACATTGTTATCTAATATAATGAACACATTACTGTTTACTACCACACTGTCATCGGTTTTAGTCCTCTCTCTTTATTTTAGCCTGGTCTTAGTGGGAGGACTTAGCCGATGTCTGGAGAGGGCTCGTCATCTTTAGAATGGCATCTCCACTGGCACAGCCTGGCATGCAGCACTGAGCTCGATGCCTTTTCACAACTCTTTAATGAGGACACAGGATTTTGTGTTTGCATTCCACTCTCCCTTTCACCACCCCCCTTGCCACCTCCACACACCCGCTTCCAACTCCAGTGCTTTTGCAATTCCCAGCCCCACCTCTTGATGGCCGCCTGTCTTTGGTGGTTTGCAATTAGCATCTCTTATGAAGTTCTGCTTTGCTGGCTCTGCTACGCTGAAACTGGAGCGGGTGCAAGCTGTGCCATGTCACCGTTAGCTGGCAGGGGTGGTGGTAGGGGAGATTTCACTGGGATTTACTGTGTCGGTTCACAGGCGGTGGCCTCCGGGCCCCCTCTCCACTTCTGTAGATTCAAACAAACTCTTGTTATTTCAGCTTCAGTGAGAGCTGACTCGGATCTAAGGAGAAAGCCTGCCTGCCATCGTACCCCGAGGGAATGGGCGACCGGTAGCCTTAAACACCTCGCTCTGACTTCTTTCCTTCCCTCCCTGCATTGCTTCATTCCACCCTCTATCCCCGGGCCCTGACAGAAGGTATGTATTTTAGGAGACTCCTGGTGATGTGATGGACACAGGAGCCCTGTTTGAAATGGAAACACACACACTCTGCTTTGCCAGGGAGCACCAGGAATATCCCAACAGAGACAGCGATAGGAAATGGAACAAGTCAAAAAACAGCCATCTTTATTGAGGTTTTCCTTTCAAAAACACAAGCAAATATTGGAATAACACTTCCTATTCAGGAAATGACGCTCAGTAATGCTTTAACCTCAATAGACTGTATACTGACCACTGCAGGATTTGATAGCTTCTTTCTGTCATATCAACTTTCACTCTTGTATACACTGACAACACATGCTGGCCCAGATAAGCATAGGAAAACATGATAACAAAAATGAATGTAATTCATGAAAAGAGATAAACTGGGCCACACAGAAGCTTATCCTCATGTGTGCTGCACTGCCTTGCATTAATCATCTATCGTATTTCTTCCTTTCAACCTCTATTTATTTCACGCAGAGGAAGAATAGTATGTGAATATGTGCGTGTGTGTTTATGTGAATACTAGTGTACAATGTACATACGTGTTTGTGAACATGTTGGCCTGTGTGTGTGTATGTTTAAGAATGTGTTGGTATGCATGCATACGCATGTCTGGATGTGCAAGGAAGACGATGGAGCACACTCCATCCTCCCCATAACTCAAGCAAACTGATAAAGAGAGCAAAGGAATCATTTCCTGTGCCTGCTACTCATTCAAATGGACTGGCATCTGTAAACAAGGGCTGTGGTTATCCATGTAACAGTCAGATAAGAGTGGAAGAAGACCTCCGGAGTGATGGATCACGGAGGGGCTCCCAGTCCTCTCCTCTTCCAAGCACCACCCTGCCACCTTGGGATAATAAACAGCCACAGAGCAGGGGGCCAGATAAGAGCCATCACTCACATTGGCCCACTGATAAGACACAGACGCTCTCTGTCACCCTCCATGACATTTGTTTTTCATTCCACTTCAGACTGAGGGGGAAGTCAACCTGTTTCATCTCATCAATGGGCTCCACTCAGGATCCCCCGCTGAGTGTGTACTACCCTTTGACACTGATGGCAGTCAGGTGACTGACTGTGTCATGTTGGAGAGAAGAAGAATTGAGTGGAGCCTGGACATTTCCATGGCTGCATTCGCATCTACACAATGCTGTGTACGTCAGACAAAAATGGAGGGAAAACACATAGGATCAGAGGTTACTTAGTCTCAAGTCCTGGATGTCAAGGTCCAACTCAAGTCCCATGTCAAGATAGGTAAATCCCAAGTCGAGACATAAGTGACAACTGACAAGTCTCACTCAGGTCCCAAGTTGAAAACTTTAAGGTTTGAGTGCTTAAAAAGTCATAATCTGTTTTTCACTAATCTTAATTTAATTTCACCTCTGTCTGCCCTGTAGGCTATATACAAATTATCGCACATGGTCTATTAGTGCACACCCCATTTCCCACACGTACACACACACACACACACACACACACACACACACACACACACACACACACACACACACACACACACACACACACACACACACACACACACACACACACACACACACACACATCAAATTTGTGACTTGAGTCCAAGTCAAGTCCAAGTCATGTGACTCGAGTCCACACCTGCATAGGATAGTTTAAAACTATTCCAAACATCCTGGCCAAGCGGAAATAGGTGGTGATAGGATGAAGTCTGTCCCCTGCTATGAGGCCTGTAGGGTCAGTGATAGTGCACAGAGGTCAGATGGGGATATAAATTTTCAGTAAGGGTGTGTCCAAAACATGCTGACTGATAAATTGCAACTCTACTGCTAAAGGTGTGGTCAAAGTAAAACAAAAGGCCTCTTACCCCCGCTATCAAGTCTCAAGAGAAAACGTTCTCATATAGTAGAGCTCTGTGAACTGTTTGTTAATTTTGAGCACCTCTACCAGAGCTATTTTTACACCTCATATGTCATCTTAATAGACAGACTGGGTGAGGCTTAGGGTAAGAAACAACTAGGAACACAAAGGTAGGTTTCTAGCCTCCCCTGGCTGGCTATAAAACTAAGGTTAGACATGAATCAATGTGAAATCTCCTTGAACAAAAATCTTGAGTTACAAGTTGTAAATTATACTTTGGAGACTAATATTTCAGATAGGGGTTCATAAAATAAATATTTAAGTCATTTTACATTTTGGCACCTTTAATTCCCTAAAAACGCAGAGGCCTATCAGAGGGGATAGGCAGTTGTTGTAAATCTGGCTGCCCTAACATTGCCTCTACCAGGGTCACCCACAAGTCACAGATTTGAGAAGGTATAAAATGGTTACTTTATGGCTATCCCAATTGTTATACGTTAGAGTTATGTGCATTGTATTACCTCTAATGAAGGGCGTAAATTCTCAGTTTACGACTGGACCTTTACGAGGGGGGGAAATTGTAAAACACACGCTTTTTGCGTTACTTGTGTTTGTCACCGGAGATCTTGAGTTCAGACTGTGCACACACTGTTCCTATTAGTCAGGGGCTGCTCCTCCGAGAGGCCTCCATCTGCAGTAATGGGCCCAGACCGTGAGAGAGCAGCATCCCGTCCGCCAGTCACAGATGACATTTAACAGACAGGGCCCAGCTTCCTGTGATCAGAACTGCAGTAACCACTAAGCTAATCCATAAGTCTCACAAATCCCTCATCCTCTGGCTGTCGGAGATGGGCAGCACCTGATAGTTGTGGGACAGCGGTCACCTGCGCTGACCCTTATATCTCAGCTCAGATGTTCATACTCTGGCAATATGTGAAGTCCATGTGTTTAAAAGAATTTACTGCTCAAAACAACTTTTGCGAATAACCTACTATATGTCATTTGGTCGAGACTTATCCAGAGCAAGCACCTTGCAATGGGAAACAAACTGCAAACCATGAGAGTGTTACTGCCACGTTATTTCCATTTAGCTGCATTGGATGAAGGTCAAGGTGATGTACACTTTAGATATGGGAATAGCAGTAAAAACGTGAGGCTTTGTGTCCATCAGTGCAAACCTGATGTTGAAAACCACCCAGTGATCATGGCGCCCAACACACTCCATAGATAACATCAGTTTAAATTGCATCAAATGCCCTTGAAGAGACGACTAATGCCACTAGTGTTGTTGTTTTTTTTCTCTTGCCGTGTCATATATGGCTTTGTTGAGGAATGATCAAAATAATTGTCACTCACATTTATGGTGGCTGCACATTGCACTTGAGCAAGATGTGATAATAAACACTGACGCTCTGTGAGGGAATATTTGTTCAAATTTACAACCTCTGCTTTGTGGTCTCCCACAGGGCTAAGAACGAAGGAGCAGCTGATGATATCTTTCCTATGAAAACATCCTTCTCTAGAGGCAGGTTCACTATGGCCGAGGAGCAACGCTTTTTATGGCTTTCTGCGTGTCACCGTA
Organism: Myripristis murdjan; assembly: GCF_902150065.1. NCBI lineage: Eukaryota > Metazoa > Chordata > Actinopteri > Holocentriformes > Holocentridae > Myripristis > Myripristis murdjan. Next base: position 21,375,541 of record NC_043982.1, read on the forward strand.
TTGCCACTCACTGGGGTTAAATAGGTTCAAGCCATAAAATACCAGCCTGCTCACTGAGCCCTTTTATATGTGCATTTTAAGTGCTATAATTTGGTACATTTTTGCATGTGTTGTATAATAATGCATAACATCAACATAATTCAAAACTATGCAAATACCAGACCCCCTCCTGTCACAGAGGGTAATATCTGACAGTACATGGATGCAGAGCTGAGAGCAGACAGGAGACATACAGCAGGATCCAGGAGAGTGTGGGATTGACAAATCAAGCAATTAAAGGGGAGGTGATTATGTCATCATTTTCTCGGGCCCTCACTCGGCTCAAGAAAGGTCCTGCTACATTTCATATTCACTCCAAATGAATGAATAAGGAGGAGAGTGGTGGGGAAAGAGGATTGAAATATCTTACAGGGACATTCTGCTTACTTTTTCAGACAGGCCTTATCTCCCTACGTTCAGCCCTGTTAATATGATGATGAACAATATTTCATGAAGGGCGACTGAATGTGTCTCTCCTGGAGAGGGCCCAGGCTCACTCTGTCTCCTCCCCATGCCCTCGTCTTTCTTTTGTACCCCTCTCTTCTCTGGGGGGAGGGGGCAGGTGAGGGAACAGAAAGCGAGGTAGATAATCACTACCGCTACACACACACACACTCTGAGACACCCCAGTCCAAGACCCTTCTCTTCCCCTCAACCCCCAAACATTTTCATATCAATAATCGAGCAATTTTCCTACATGCTAATCCATCAAAGCGGGCTGGGGCTAATCTGCAGGCGTGGGGCTGGGTGGTGCGTGCCGCTTCCTCTTTCAGGTGTGCCCCGCTCCCTGGCAGACATTTGTCCCGCTGTGTGGCACACAAAGCCCCTGCCCTGTCAGCACTGATTGATCAGAGGCCGGCTGTAAACGAGGAAGGCGGCGCACACCCTATCAATGATGCTCTACATCCGCACCTGAAAAGAGTCTTCTTCTCCGTCTTCTCCTTCCACAACGTGCTCAATGCTGCAGATAATGAGAGCTGTGCTGTTAACAGCTCCTGCAGCTCTGCTTTTTGTCATGTGTATATACTGCAAAGTGCTTACCTTTTAGATGGAGGGGAGAGAGAGAGAGAGAGAGAGAGAGAGAGGGAAAAAAACAGGGCCCTTGGTAGGAAGATTATCATAATGTCTACAAACGCTGACAGGGTTGAATTTCAGTGACTCTTTTTCAGATTAGCGGGGCTTTTTAAAAGGGTGCATTTGCAGAACAATGTGATTGCGTGTTTGATTTTAATTTTCTGACAATCTGTCCCAGCATGTAAGGGATACGTGTGGATTTTTTTCCCCCTGTACTCTGCATGGCTGGGATTTAGTTGGGCTAACGGTGCTTTTAGAAGCATGTGAAGGCATAGCAGGAGCCTCTAAGAGCCTGAGCGATCCTGCAGGAGAGAGAGTAAGAGATAAAATGCAGAGGCCTCATTAGTAGCACATTTATCATCTCCTGTCTGTGATTTAAAAGAATGACTGGGTCAAATCACTTTAAATACCTCGGGGGAAATCAACATTTGTCATTGCAAAGCAAACCTGCCTCTCCCCTCTCTTCTGGCGTTAATTCATTCTGGTAAAGCAGCCCCACTCGCTGCTGCACTGATTTTAATTTCATCCTTGCAAAAACCTTGGATGACTGTCTTTTTCAATTCATTGCTTTAACACACAATTGTCCCCTTCAATTCATTGTAGTAATACTCACCACTAGCAAGGCTAAGCCCTATCCATAGACACTGGGCAGGTGATGCAAATGGTCTTTAGTGAAACACTGAAGCATGTGAGGCACTGCAAATTATTCTTCTAATGTCCATAATTAAAAACGAGCGCCATCCCAGCTCAACAGAAAAATGTACATGCTATGAACAAGAAAGAGATTATGTATTATAAATGTGTTATTAATGCGTAACTCGGCAAGGTCGAGGAAGTCAAGATAGGTGTTGAAATATGGATGTCATCCTCACAGAGCCCGCTAACATTGCTTCAAGTGGACCCTCTGGACACACCACCTGACAGAATATTTATGTGTGTGCCAGCAAAACGCCTTCCATTCCAATGAGAATTATCTAATGACAGTGCAGTGGTGGTTACCTCTGGTTCAATAAGAAGGTACATATAAATGATACAGGTTCAACTGGTCTGGTTACCTGGGAAAACAGCACTTCAATGCTGAACAAATAACAGCTTTGAGACTTCCCTTTAACTCCAGTGACCCAGGTTCAATTCCCAACACATGAAGATATTTTTGGCAATGAGTGATGTTTTCAATTTTAGCCCCGTTGCTCTTATTAAATAATTACTAAAACATGAACCTAACCTTTATCAAAATTAACCCACTGTAACCCAAACCAAGCCCTATGTTTAACCACAGATGTTTTATTGTTTTACTTGCCTGAACTTTACTGTTAAATAAACCTATCATGTGACAAAGATTTTAAAATGACCTATCAAATTTGTACTATCATCACATGACCCTCTGTAATGCAGAAATGAAGAAATATAAGAACAGTATAACAGTATACCATTTCAATCCTCAACTGTGTATTTTTCTACATTTCACTATTACTAATTACCACTTTTTTGGCCGACATTCATATCCGTAGAAACTTTCCATAAGACAACAGGTAGGGATTAAATGTCTTGCTTAAATACACTTCCACACAACATAAAGCTGATGTGGGAATCAAACCCGTGCTCCAAGCCCTATGCCACCCTGCTCACCCTCTCCCTGTTCTTTCTAGTTTTGCCACTAGGACATTTGAGGTGATACCATTGCAGGATGCTGTGGAAATATTTCAAAGTGGGAAACAGAAGGAAGGAAGGAAAAAGGGACAGACACAGAGCAAGTCTGAGCAACTGCAGAAAGAAGAGCGGGGCGGCCGTGAAAGCAGCACCAGAATAAACGCACATCTATTTCATGCCAGTTCAGACAGAATAGTCTGCCATATGTAAATAGGGGTTCAATAATGAATGCACTTCCCCTGCTTTTATTTGCTTTAAGCCCTCACAGTCACACACACATTGGCACCGTGCGAGACACAAATTAGAGAGCGTTTTAAAGGAAATATTCAAAGAGCAGCCTGCTGCCGGAATATCAGTTATTATTTTTGATGTTGCAATTTCTGACACTTTGATGCAATCAGTGAGTAGCCCCGGCATTCAGCCCTCTCCAGGGAGAGAGCTGTCAGGAGTGAGGAGCCGGTGGGTAGATAATTATGGGAGATCAAACCTCGCTAGTTAGTAGGCAGGAACGGGAGGCAAATGCCAAAAACCAGCCAATGTTTCGCAAACGCTTGTTCAAGGATATCCTAATTGCTATAAGTGGTTCCTTCAGGACTGGCACTTCAAACACTGCCTGCTGCATGATGTCATTTCTCCGGCTCCCCTCCACACTCACAATGGGCAAATTAGGGAAGAGGGTACAGCACAACATACTAGAGGCCAGTGTCCTCTCTCTGTCATGACATGTGAACCCACAGCAGATGCAGACGTGCATGCTGATGAATACGCACATGAAGGCTCACATGAACATGTAGGTGCATACAAGTACACATGAGGACATTGACTCCCGTTTCAAAAACATCCAGGTGTCTGATTTTGACCAATAAACAGTTGTTACTTTTTAATACAATATACAGTATGCTGATAACAATGTCAATATTATGATGTTAAGTGAAAATGTTAAGTAGGAAAGGTGATGAAACTACACAGAAAAAAAAAAAAATCTGTATCTTGCTTGTTTCTAGCACTAATCAACTTCTTTCAAAAATTTTCTTGAATCAAATGTTTTCCTGATACTAGCTGAGCTGACCTCCCATATTCTTCCTTCTTTCAACATAATTATAGTTACACCCCCCCTCAAAAAACAAAACAAAACAAAACATAAAAACAAATGAAACTGCATCAGAGACAAGTGGGATTGTCTCTTCCCACTGGTAGATCCTTTGACTTGTCTGGATAAAAACAAGATTTTAGGACTGACTAAGTGAGTACACGGCTTGTTAAATGGAGATATTTTTATTTTATGTGTTTGTGGTCCCCATTAACTAACGTGCACACACACTTGCATGTTTGATAAACTCCTTGTAGTATACCATGCAGGCTAATTCATATGCACAAGTACACCCATACTGTTAGTAAATATTACAGGAGTGTGATTGCAAAAGCAATACATTCTGACATCCAACTGTGTGCTCCATAATTCAAAGTGAGGATACAGTTCTATCTGTCAGTATTGTTTACAGGCTACCTCCCTGATTCCCTTCTTACCTTCACAGTTCAAAGGGAAGGAGAGGGGAAGGTGAGTACAATTAGCTGAAATCAGTCAGAACAAATTGTCCGACAGCATTGTACCATGCTAAGGCATCAGAGTCCATTTGCTGTTGGTGGAATGACCCTCTTACTGTGACCCTTGTACCCCGGCAGCATGCATAAAAACATGCTTTGTCTAATCAGCCTCACATACTTATCATTGACCACCATCTCATCTAAAACAGAAACTAACTTGAAAAAGAATCCTATACCTGTTTCTGTGTCTGCCTCAGCTACATCAAAGAAAAACCAACTCTCGGCAATCAGAAAGAAGGATTTCATGTTTCAAAAACAATCCACATTTTCAAAGGGGGACCGCGGCTGACATACAATCGCAGTAAACCTATTGAGTCTTCAGCTCCCCTCATTCTTTTTCTCTCTCTGTTGTGACTGTGAGTCTTCAGGGTCATTGATCATCTCATTAAATTCAGCCCCAAAGAAAGCGATCCCTTTCACACAGCTCAGGAATTCAGACGCGAAACACCCCCGCCTCTCTTCAGGCACACACAAACACACTCACACCATCAAACATCACCAAATGACTGCTTTTCGCTGACAAGAAAGGCGGCAATAAAATGATAAAATAAAGTCTATTTTGTTCAAAAAGGGTAAAAAGGGGTCATTTTCTGCATAGAGTGGTGAACTGTTAGCATAACAAAGCACTGGCTGGTGAGTTAATGGCTCTTCATCTGTGACAAGGAGCTCACTAGCTTTTCACTGTCGTGCTCCTCATAAAGGGTCCCAGAACAAGACCTTACTTCTGCTTCTGACCTTCCTGCACTCAAACAGAGAAAATCCCAATGTCATGCCCAAAGCCTGTGTACACATACACACGCAGACATATAAAGCTAAAATAATAAACATGCTGCAATGAGTACCGATGCGTTTTGCAAGGCATAATTACAATGCATACTGTTACTGTTACAATATATTCGTTCCAGAGCTCACAAAACACACAAACACAAACACACACACACACACACACACACACACACACACACACACACACATACAGGCTAGGGAGGCAGGACAGCCTGTGAGCACTCCACAGCCCTGGAGTGGCTGGGCTCAGTCTAATTGCCTCTCTAATTGGTGATGTCTAAAGGGGGTCTCCTCTTTATTTTTGGACAGAGCTGCATGCCATCACGCAAGGCAAATTACACAGACAGACAGCCTGGAACACAACAGGAGCAGACACAGATGACAGTGAGAGAGAGAGAAAAAGTGAGAGCAGAGACAAGGGAGGAGGATGATTATCATTATTATTAGTTTTTTGACCAAGGGAATAGACATTTTATAAGACCGAGCTTCAGGTGGCTAAACAACCAAATTGCTCCCCTCCCACGCCCCCTCTGTCCTTTCCGTCATCCCAACTCTGGTTGAGTATATTAGGGATGAGGTCATGCTGCACTCATCCAGCTAGCAGTAAGAGGCCTCATCCTCCACTCCTCAAGTCCACAGCTTTATCCGGGAGGCCTGCCTTTGATGTGCTCGTAATATGAAGGACGCGGGGCTATCAGCTGGCTGTCAGCTCGGTAACTACCCTGCGTTGGTCCCAGGGGCAGCGGAGCCAACCAAGCCGGCATGGCCGTCCAGCACCCGGCAGCTCAGCCGCTGATGGACCTGATTAATTCCCCGGAACGCTGGTTTGTCTTCCTGCAGTTCACTCAATGACTTCATTCAGCGGGGTGAGGTCACCAGAGGCCTGGTAATAAAGGGGCTGCACTTCACAGTAAAGACAGCCAGCCTGCATGCAGCTCTCAAAAAAAAAGGCCTCTAAGAAAGAAGAGGCTAAGAAAAGAGGAAAACATCCAAGTGTCTTTGGCACCGGAGTGGCAGTCCTTGAGCAGGAGGAAAGCAGGACGCACTTCCTCTCGCTCTTTCTGTCTTCTCCTTCCTTTATCCCATTGTGGGAGAAATAATAATTGGCAGTCCAATGAATTATTAGCACACAGCAGCAACAGGAAGAACAATGTCCCTCATTGGCGCAGACTCCATCAAATGTGACTTTCCTTAAAAGAACAGAGGTTCACATGAGTAAATGGATTACTTGAATAAAAAAAAAAATGGGTAAGTTTCTTTCCCTTTCTGAATCTGACCACCCTCTATTCTATTTCAAAACACTCTCATCATTTTTATAGAGAATAATGTGTCAATGTGATGAATGTTCGTTCCATAAAACCAGTGATAATGATAGAAGTTGTCCTCTTCTCTCCTTGAGTCATAACTGATGTGGCACAGCGGTTTAGAGCAGCACTCTCATATAACAATGCTTATTATGAGGCAAAAGCCTTTAAACAAGTCAAATAAAATTGATGTCACTCACTACTTGAAACTCAATGATAATCTGGGGAATTTCACCCCAACAAACGGCATGGGAAAACGACACAACTTACGAGTGAAAGTAACTCACTCCTGCGCTTATGGGATTGTAAAAAATGACAATTTCTTGAAATGTGCCATAAATTTACTGAATTGCTCTTGCCATCGCCGCGATGATAGTAGCTTTCAGTTCACGGGCCAAGCAAGTCTAGTCACTTCATATAATCTGGAGTCACAAATCAGCAACAGGCCTCTGAGCCCCACTGCAAAAATACAACGGTTTTGAGGCCTGTGGCAACACAGGTTAACCTAGCCATAGATGGTAGTCTGTGGCCTGCCCCTCTGTCCATATATCCTGCCTCTGGGGCAGAACGTGGACGGGGAGGTGAGATGAATGAAGCAGTAGCCCAGCAGTGATGCACGGCGCTGGAAGCTCATAAAGCAGGCCGTCAGCTGACCTCTGAGGCACGGGGGAACTGGCAGGGCCTTTACGATCATCACCAGATTTAACAGCCAATAATGACTGGAATAACCGCTTAAACCTTTACGGACCTGCACAGTCGCATGGCAGCAGGGACAGCGGAGGGAGGGAGGGAGAGACAAAGAGAGACAGAGAGAGAGAGTGAGAGAGAGAGAGAGAGAGAGAGGGAGCAGGAGAGGACAGAGAGAGAGAGAGGGGGAGAGAGAGAGAGAGAGAGAGAGGGAGAGAGAGAGAGAGAGTGATATATTCAGCCAGCGCAGTGACAGGGGCCATGTTTCAGCGGAAGGGAAATGACAGATGCAAAGAGAGAGCACCCTGATATGTGTGTCTCTTTAAGTGGAGCCAACTGGCTTGTCTATCCCCATCGTGATGAATGCACAACAGGGAGAGCTGGAGGAAGGAGTGGACGAGGGTGAAGACACAAAGGAGTGATGCATGGGGCAAAAGACATGAGGAGAGAACAAAAGAGAGGCAGGGCAATGGTGGGAACTGTGCATGGACATTTGGGGGGGTTAAAAAAAAGTGACAAAAACAAAAGCAGTCTCACACAAGAAAGAAAAAACAAATAAAAATACATACCACTTTTTTAAAAATTTTTATCAGAGACGACTTGCCCAGGTTCGAATGAATATCATACACTGAGTCACAATCACTTTGATCACCAAGCACAATAAATGAACAGGAATTTCTAACAGGGAGAAGGCCTCACATTCAGTGTATAGGGATAGTAAAACAGAAGATAAATTGGTAGACTGCACATATCAGAAAAACATCCTTGGAAGGCACTAGGGTATCAGTGGCTTTTGCATTGTGCACATGTTAATATATATATATTTTTTTAAAAAACTGTTTTAGTGTACTGCTATGACATTTTAGACATGACAAAGTATTTGAAACTCAGTTTATTATATTCTTCTGACTGATGACTCATCTGACACTATCTGAATTGTTCTTACATGCTAAATCCATCGTTAATCCCATCAAGTTAATACAAGTGCAGCAAATGATTTACAACTATCCTGCAGTCCACTAGACCTGCAGGGTCAGATGACATTTGGACTGGCATCATGCACAGACATATTCCTGTTAAAGTTATTTGTGTTTAGAAAAAAAAAAAAAAAACTACTGCCACACACAGCGTACAAACTGCAGTATATAAATCCATTTAAAATGTAAACACCAAAGTAAGAAAACATCTTAATTTACAATCTTTGTTTAGCAGATTTCCTTCTCCTTTTTTCTGGTGTCAATCCTAAATTATAGCACACTAGCATCCTTTGGACTAAGATCATAACACCAATTCATTAACTGTTGGCAGCGAGCTAATTCTGATTTTCAATAAACTCTCTAAACCTAATAGAGTACTCATGAAAGGAGGCCCATTTCACAGGCTGGCACATGTTCAAGCAACATATGCTCACATAATCTCTTAAAAAGCATGATCCAAGTCCAAATTTAATTATGTAATAGCACAAACGAAATCAGAGTGCCGACACAGCAGAGCTCTGATACACTACGTTCTGCCACTCCACTTCCATTCTCCTCATTTGTTTATTGCTCTCACCAGTCTCTGCAGCCTCGGGGGCCGTGGTGTCTAGAGTCCACTCAACGGTCTACAGATGGCTCTAAGGCTCCAGGCTCGTTTCACATGGCTGTTTGTCTTTTTAATAAGGTCTGCTCGAGATATATGACTATTGTTATACGATCATAATGCTTTTTCATGGTCTCTGGAGCCACTGACTTTAGTGCTTTGTGTTTTTACATACTAAGTTCAAAGTCTTTTAACTTGATTTTTTTGTTATTTCATATGGATTTACAGTATGGCTCAGTGTGTGTGCGGAGCAGTAGAAGTAATGTTGGTGGTACTGGCAGTCGGATGAGGTTTAGCAGTTTCAGAGACTAAGAGGGCAAGGGGCTGAAAGATGTTCATGGTTCCCTGAGCCCTGCACTTCCTTTGGCAGCAACACTCAACCTGCAAAGCACTGAGCTGAAGTTCCCGATCTCTGTAGAATACAGATAAAAAAAAATTTAACCAAGGAACAGTGTTAGGCCTCTGCTGAATGGGATACTGTCCCCAAACATTGCTGAGGAAGAGTAAAAATACATATATATGGGCATAAAAGATCACAAAGGGGCTCTATTGAGGACTATAGCCAAGATACCAGGTCACCTTTTTTCCTGAAACAGTATCGATAAATCCTGGGACAAAACTGCATATCTTAAGCACCTTACTGGCGACTTTTACAGTGCACAGTCTGCGCTTGGCACGCAGATGATAACATTCCGCTCACACAATGGTCTAATCTTCATGGCACAGGTAGCACTGGGATTGTCTTGGATGTGCACTCTGCCGTCGCCCGGGTTTGTCCCGGCATTAGAGCTTTCGGTATTCCTTTGTGCTTTTTAACCAATGAATTAAAGAGGATTTCAACAGGGAATACTTATCGGAAAAATTTACCCCCTTTACTCGGAGATAAACAAATCAGACTAAATAAGTTGGAAAGAGTTTCACAAACTCATTCTGTAATCAGGAAGGGCTGCTTAAGATAACACCGCCTGATTTAGACATTTTCTTACACAAAGAGTGAGGAAAAGTGAACCTTTAAGCTATTTGGGACAGGGTACATTTTGAGCAGCTGCCATTGCTGTGTAAGATAGCTTACTTTACAATTTGTATTTATAGAAGCAAATCAGATTCTTGTGTTGTGACTAAATAAATGAAATTGTTGGGAAGTATTGTTTGTAGATTATATATTCAGGTCACCTCTCCCAAGAAATCTTTTAATTTTTTAATCCATGCAGATGTTTGTTTTCAGAAAACTTTCTGAAGTGCATCCCCAGATGAACACTGAAAGCATTCTTAAGTAGCTAAGTTGCTCTTATACAAAATACCTCAAAGCGTCTGAGATAATACATGTGGATTGAAATGCAATCTGCCTCTCACTTCTTCCCAAGATAAGTACAGCCATTGACAAGACCTGGCTTCCTCCTCTTATCTCACAAACACTTGATACCAGAAACTCGGTGCATGAATAAGTCTTTCAAGATTGTGATGTAAATATATCCGATTAATCACAACAACGAAAACTGCAACAACTCATGCTCCCACCCCCAAAACAACATTGTAAAAAATGTTCCTTTGCTTGCAGTTGTACATTTTTTTTTAAAATGCCACTTTTTCAAGGAGCTGCGCTGTAAATACCTCTCTCCCCTCTCTTCCTTACTTTCCATTCATGTGTTTGTGATCACAGCGCCCACAGTCATATACCCAAAATGCTGACATGTTTTAATCTATGCTAATCTACTGTGCTGTTTTCATTTTTTTCTTTTCTTTGTTAAGATTATTAACATTAATTTAAAGCAAAAAAAAAAAAAAACATCATTTGGATAATCTATGCAAAAGCTGAGCCTATTTCCATTCCTGATGGATTTAGTGACATACATCCAGCACTCAAATATTTAATTTTCTGAGTAGATACCTATGATATGAAAGAAAGCCACCAAGTTCAATTACTTCTTACTGATTTTCACCTAGTATCAACCATCCAGTCCCATCTCTGCTTCCCTTGACAGAGAGTGTGAGAAAGGGAGGTGGAGTTCAGAATGATCTAAACTGCATGTCCAATGCCGCTTCTGTAAGCTAAAACAAAAAACAAAAAACATCCAGCCACATGTATGCACAGTGTTTGATATGAACACTGAAAAGATAGCTATCAAGAATTCTATGTCCTCTCTTTCTTCATCTCCCTCCGGTCCACAGTGTGGCGCTCTGCTCTCCGACTGCTGCATCGAGTCAAAGCAGATTGAGACGAGCCTCATTCTGGCACGTACTGCTCTCTCTGGGATCCATATGCCCCCCACCCCCAATATTAAACATCTGTGTGTGTGTGTGTGTGTGTGTGTGTGTACATGTGTGTGATTAAGCTCTCTCTGTCTAGCTACCCTCCTTGCTGCAGGATGCCTCTGAATCTATTACAATACTTCCATCACAGAAGCCACTTCATTTACATTCCGCGGGCCTTGTTTGAAGAATATCTCAGGTGGGGAAATATATTTTCAGAATGTCCCTTTTATAGGTTTACCTAGACTCAAACAGGCTTGAAAAGTTGCTGTTTTACACCAGGGGAGGCATTTTCACCTAATGAAACCCAAGATCAATAGAACTGTTCTCTCCTCTCATATATAGTGCATGTACACGAGGGAAATAAAGCATTATTTTTCATCCTCAAATGTATAATGGATATCATTCTTTATTTAATACTTAGTTCAATTCTGCATCTGGCGCAAAGGGGAAATATTGCCTCGGATGATGTCCCTATATTAGAGAAAGAAGATATAAAAGGGGAAGCATTAGACACAGAAAAAAAAAATAGAGCATTACATACCTGAGAAATGACGGTGGACTACATAGAAACTCATCATCTCACCCAAGTATTATACCTCAATACAGTTAATCTTATATAATTAAAAAGCTTACAGACATTTACATATTAATCTACTCTGCCTGCCGTAATCGACATATTTTAAATCAAGAGCTCAAGTTTGGAAGAAAAAAAGAGAGAGCAGAGGCAGGAGGAGAGGAGAAAAGAGCAGATAAGCCACGAGGGGAAAAGAGATGAGGGAAAGGAAGAAAAGACGAGGGGAGAGCGGTGAGAGCAGTCACTTCAGGTGCAGCCCTTATCGGAGGCAGAGAGAGGACCTTTCTTATGTAATCTGTGATTTCATTCAGCCTCCGTATCAGATGATTGTCTGGGAGAAGAAAAAGCCATTTTGAGGGGAACGGGCCGCGTGAAAAGGATCGTCTCCCCGGCAGCTCACCCTTCCATGTCGAACCAGTCGCATGGCACCGAAGGTCAGCAGAATTATTGGAGGCGGGGGTGGCTCCGCTGGAGAAGACAATGATACGGCCTTAACCCTCATTTAGAGGTGCCATTTCCCCACCTGACCCCCCTGCTAAAGTGTTATTTTTCCGTGTTATGAAATGTGATAGCTCTCTGGTGAAACAGGAGTCTCCAGTTAGGGAGGTAATACTTTGGCGTGCAGCGACAGCGAGACAGACTCAGCTTCCCCTCTAAACAGGCTGGCTGTGCGGCCTCACCGCTCCGCTCTACGCAGACAGTTCAATCAGGGTAAAACAGCATTCATTTAAGCGCTTGGCTAACAACAGCCAGTGGCACACAGCGGTACACACAGGAGCCCCAAGATTGCTCTGCTGGGGGAGATGATGATAATGTCTTTGTGAATTTCACCCAAACATGTCATTTTAAACCAAGGCCCCGCACAAGGCTGTGTAAGTGTCATAACCTGTTGTTTCAGTTCCTGCTCTTTCTCTCTCTGCATAATGAAGGTAATATGTGAGACAACAGTTTTTGGTATATAGGTTGAAAATACAGCAGAGATATCTTCATTTAAAATACCAATCAATAATTGATGAGGGCTCAAATGTAGCAGTGATGAAGAGGAATATTGCTGCATGAGCTGAAGATCATGTTTGAAATACTTGTCCAGCAATTACAAAGTCAATTTTTACATGTAGTGTGGTATTAATAAGTAAGGTGGAAAAATCATAAATGGCTAATGCTCCATTAATTTCATATTATATTTTCATTAATGTAAAATGATGTGAATGGATCTCTGAATAATTCACAGTTTCAAAGCGAAGCAAGTGCAATATCATATGTAAATCAAATGTCGGGGAGATAGAGAGGCTAATCGCTTCATAGGAAAGACTGTGTTTGATTGTACTTCTATTTATTCAAGCTCATACTACTTTATTCAGGAAAAACCCTTGGTATTTCATTCTGAAATTTAGCTTTGTGTTTCTTTCCTACTCTGGAAAGACAAATATATAACTTATAAGAGGAAAAGGATGCATAGAGAGAATGCAATATATTTATTCCTGCGTGTGTTATGATGTGAGAGGGCTGCTATATGCTGTGGGAGGGGAGAAGTGGCAGAGGAGGGGGATCATGGGGAGATGTACAGCACCTTTGCCGACTCTCAGCAGCTCCATCTAGGGGAGTGGAGAGGAGGCTCTGAGCCTGCTGGCCTCTACAGTTAAACCTTGTTATGGAATTACAATTTCTCACTTACTCCACAGATCAAAACAAAAAAAAGTGTGATGGTTTGCTGTGACTTGCTGTATCTCCGGCAAATTGTTCCTGCATATTTGTTACTAATCATCACTTTGATGTGAGGCATGAGGACACATGGCTACAGGGTCAGGTCTGACACAGGGCATGGTTTTGGATAATGGTGCCCAGAGGGCCGAGGCACAGGGTACTGCCGGGGGTCAGAGGGACAGACAGATTAAGAAAGAGAGGTGTTGAGGTTGTCACCTCGGGGCCTCCATCCACACAGGGAGAAGGAGGGCCCTTGTGCCCCCTCTCCCTCTGAGAGCAGGCCCCGTCATCATTCAAAGCAGATGGCATTTTTCTTAATGTGTCAGGGCTTATTTTTGGGATGCAGCCTCTGGCAGGCCCTGGACAGACTAGTTATTAGGCATGTGTGCTTATAACTTAGCCAAACCACAAAGGGTTTGGACACCAAAGCCCTGAAGCCTCAAACTGGAGTCTTCCCCTCTCTCCTCCTTCTTTTCTCTGCATGTCTGTCAGTGCATTAAGCAAATGCTCAGGAACCTGAGATTGTAGGAACTGCTTGACATGAGACTGGCACAAAAAGCTGCTGTGGCTTTTCTAAGCACAGGAAGGGATGCTGACAACTATATAGCCCATTGGGTAATGAAAAGCACTATCACTACCATGGTATTTGATTCCCACCAGGGCCACCCATGCTAAAATTCCATGCACCCATGGTATGGTACAGATAAAAGCTTCCACCAAATGGTATGTTTATATTTTGTTATCATTAATTTTGTTATCAATATCACAGCTAAGCTTCCTGGAGATATGCATATATCCTCATATTACATGCATTAAACACACAATCATTGATACAAAATACCCTAACAAATGCACAGGCATCTGGAACGAGCAAACAGACCTGCTGGACAAACACTGGAACCTTAATCCACGCTCGCATGTCACAACAGCACTCACACAAACACACACACACACATCAGGGCTGCAAAGAGATAATTAGCAAGCACAGCTGACTCCTTGAATTGTCCTCCTTCCTCCCCCCATCGCTTCCCTGCTAATAGGGGCGTGAGTCCCACTTATTAGATGTGATTATCCACCCAGGGCTGTATGTAGATTAGCTTTATTACATCCCTCAACCAACTACTCTGCTATTTAGACAGAAAATGTAATTCAATGATGTAACTTAGATATAAATCTGCATTTACAGGGCAAAGTCCCACTCCAGCACTGGTTATGACAGGTTGGCTGATTAAACTATCAGGCTGACAAGCCCAGCAGCCACACAGGAGGACAGGCGAAAGTACAAAGGCCCTCTTATTATAGAAAATCCCCCAGAATAGCCAACGGTAGGGATATGGTAATGATGTAGTACCTCTCCATCAGGCCTGTAACACACGCACATACATGCCGACACACAGTCTATAAATACGTATGTTTGCATGTTTGCATATACGTATGCAAACATGCATATATATGGCTTTTACTATACACACACACACACACACACACACACACACACATGCTCACCTATGCATGCATATTCACACACATCACACACACACACACACACACACACACACACACACACACACACACACACACACACACTTATCTCTCCCATTCCCCTTATCCAGCTGAATATGATGACTGGCTTTTGGAACGACCTCCAGGCAGAGGACAGGGCCTTGTTCTGTGGCACTCTCTGCTCCCACCCCTTCTCCTCCTCTCCTTCTTCCTCCCACAGAATGAATCTAAAAGACTGGTGACCTTGCTGTGAGTCTGTGAGGGAAATGAGCTACATCTTGTCACAGAATGAACAGGCCATTTGGAACCTGGTTTGTCGCCTTTGAAAAGGCCGGCGATCGAGGAGCAGATAAGTCGACGGGGATGTGAAGGGAGGGCTTGGGGGTGGGGAGGTGGTGGGTTAGAGCTTTTATACTGAAAATTAAAAGGCAGGCCTGATGGAAATATGTCTGTACTGGTGTTACGCATATCTTTGTGGGATGCTTATCAGTGAGCACCTTTGCAACAAGAAAGAAGGGACAGACAGTCGTTGTGAATCCATACTCTGCTGATGGCAAGCCGTGGGCACAAAACAAAAACAAACAGCAAAGCTTCTCAACAGGCCTTATGCCAATAACCATGAATACATTAATGATTTTGAGGAAGCAAATTAACTTTAAGGGTTTCTTACCGATGTGCCGTCTCTGGGACAGGATTTAAAATTCATTATCTGCACAGTTATCTAAATCCATGCTACGGTTCAGACACACACACACACACACACACAAAGTCTGGAAACATGCACAAATGAGCAAACACGTCTGTTTCTCCAGCGAGATTGTGTGTGTGTATGTGTGTGTGTGTGTGTGTGTGTGTGTGTGTGTCTACTTGTGTACGTGTATGTGTGTGTATGTGTGTAAGGAGCTCTCCAAACAAAAGCTGGCATCTCCCATGGCCTGCACAAATGTTTGTCTAATGTAAACCGCCATATAGGAGCATCTAATTAGGGGTGTCAGCCTGCATGTGGCTGAGAAATCTCAACCAACTGTCATCCGATCCAGATCGCTCCCAATCAGCATGGAGAGGAGATGGGAAGAAAAGGCAGGAGAGGGGCCGACGACTGAGAGTCAGAGACCCGAGCAGGGGGCAATTAGCAGCCAAGGTGAAGCCACTCATTGTTGTCAAAGAGACTACGCTAGCCATGCATGGTAGACTCCTATTCTCCCTGTCGCTTTACCAGTATACTGTGCCCCATTTGTAATTAGGCTTGGAATGTGGAGCAGTGCAGCATGGCGGCGGCCTCACGGCTGCCTTAAATGACACATGAAGGAGAGCGTGCTGGGTAGGCGGCATGGAGGCAACATAAGCACACATACACACAGGCTCATGTAGGTCTGCAGTTTGCGAGGGAGCGGGTGAGTGGGCAGGGCCGGCTGGAATGCCACAGAGGTGGAAATCCAGAGAAAGGTCACGGTGACCCCAGCATGGGGCCAGTGTCATGCTCATTAAAAACCTAAACACTACAGTGAGACGGTGATGCTCCCAACCACAGCGCACTGCTTTTAAGACCCCAGCGAATTAAGGTGAGAGTTCTACGTCTTAGAGGCCACGGGAACATGCAATAACTTTAAACCTAATGGCCTGCAGAAAGAGGCACAATATTACTTGAAAAGCTGAGGCAAACACAGAGCAGGAAAAAGAGGGAAGGGAAAAAAAGAGAAAAATCACAGGCCAAGGTGCTTCTAAACCATCACCCTTGGTGTTGATGAATAGCGGGTAAACCTGGGAGAGGAATGCAGAGGCTTTTTTCTACCTAAAGCCATGATTTGCTTTGCATAAATAACAACAACAACAATAGCAGGCAGGTTCTTCTGTAGAAGCCACACAATGAGCTCAAGGGTTCCTCATAACATCTCATTATAGTTAATGAGCGCTGTGTGTTTACAATGTGTAGCTCTATAGAGCTAGCAGTGTTTACCCATCCCCACCGCTCAATGGAGATCACTCAGCACACCCCAAAACAAAGGAGGATTTGTTTAGCCATGGGCTGTGTTTCTTCCCCTCTGGATCATAGGGCTCATTCTAGCAGGCACAGGCTGTTAGCACTATCTCCCAAATTCATCACAGCTACCATGGAATCCTCAAATATATGCTGGGTTATAAACCATATAATTACCCCCAAATTAAACATTGTTAAATATATATGCACCTCAAACATAAACATATATCTGTAAAAGGCCAAACAAACTGGAAAGGCCTCAGAATTAAATTAAATATCACCATTTTCCTGTTGACACCTCAGTGTGCACAGCCTAAGTCTACATCAACAAGCATTGGGGTTAGCCTGTCTTTATTGGCTGGGTCCAGCTGGATTCCATCAGTCACACTGAACGCTCTCAAAGACCGGCAGAGGTCTCAGGGCCACACGTCCCGCACCTGGATGTCCTGTCACAAGCTCAGGATGACTACACACTCTAAGACAAGTGTGAAAACATGTAACATTATCCTCATCCTCTTCTACTGGCACATCTGGTGATCAAGTCAAAAATCAGGATCAGCTAGTGCTGTCTGGTTGTTGCACATGTCGCTTTCAGTCTGATTCTTTGACTTTGGCAGGCTCTCTAAACACAATTTACATAACGGATCTGCCTCGCTTCCATGTGCCTTTGTAATTATATAAAAAAAGTAAAAAGAAAAAGAAAAAGAAAAAGAAAAAAATACCAGGAGGGATGAAGATGAAACACATAAAACATTTCCTGATCATCATATCTGCATCAGGATCACACATCCCTCGCTGCATCATCCACTAATTACGAAAATAATTATCGACACCTACGAACCTTAAGTAAAGAGCTAAAGGAGAGATCTGCATGGCGGGCACCTCTCTTAATCAGTGTGTTAGGAAGCATGGCAGTCGTGAGGCTGATTGAGTCCTGTGTTGAGAGTGTGTTAATCTCTGATTAACATCTGGGAGTGATCTCGGAGAAGTATGGCACCACTGAGCCCTCTGTGCACACACAGCATGAAATATCCAGGCGTGTAATAACATTTTATTTACAAAGGGCCCACTGGGCACAACGCATGCCAGCACTGCCAAAGTGAGCCCACTGCAATTCACTTGAGTGCATTATATAACCCTGGCAATACAACTGGGGACAGGGAAAGGGAATGGCTTTAGTCATGCTGGGTTATAAGAGGCTGATAGTTGATGGATACCTGTAAGGCACATGTAACCCTACACTCATCAGCTGCACCAAAGCAGAGCAGGGAACCTATAAAGTAAAGGGGGGTGGGCGGGCGGTGAAGCAGCCAACAAACCCATGATGAGGACCATACTGGAGGGTCAGTCTGCTCTGTCAATCTCTCTTTCTCTCGCCCCGCCCAAACCCTTCCATTTGTCTGTAGCAAGACTTGCAAGCCCCCCTCCCCTCAGCAAGACTGAAGCAGGACTGTATTTCAGGAAGGAATGTGAGGCATGCAGACCGCAACGCCCATCCACTCCTCTTAAATCAATGGTGCATTTAGCTGGGAACCCGCTGGATCAAAATCAATAAAACACAGTATTTCAGCGCACAGTAGGAAAAAACATAAATGCATACCAAACATTAAATCATTAGCATGTGGAGTGACAGCAGTGCACGGAAAAGTAAATGCATGTACATGGCAAGAACATGTTGGTGAGTGTTATCAAAGTGCAGTGCAAAAGAAGGGCAGAGGTGTGTGTGTGTGCATGTGTGTGCACATATTACAGTCGGAGAAGCACAATTTTTGGTCATTATATCTCATAACCTAAAAGTTTTGTGGATAGATACTCATGGAATGTCAATACTTACATTATCCATTGGATATTCAAAGTAGAGGGTTGAAGGTATGCCAGTACTTATATAATGAGTACAATGAATGCACAAGCATAGAATATATGAAAATATATGGCTCAATTCATATTCATTGTCGCCATGAATTGACAGCTTATCTGAATAATCTCCACTTTATGCATGTGTGAAAATATAACCTTTGGGCTGACCCAGTGCACCCTTGGGGCTGAGAAGAACCACATCATTTATCTGTTATTGTGAACTGTCAAAAATTCATCCCAGAATATTATTCTCAATCAAAATGGCATTTGGTTTGCAAGGCTGCTTTCATTTTAATGGAACACGTGTTAACAAACAGGAAACATTTCGCTGTCAAACATTTCTATTAAATTTTGCTTTGAAAGTGTATGTGAAAACTGCATGAAAAAAAATGCAGAAAAGCACATGTATGCATCACACACACACACACACACACACACACACAAGCACACACAGACAAACATACAACTATGACCCTTATCATAGAATTCTCATTATCTTCCATTATACTTTCAAATATTAGAGCATGTACACAATATTTCACTATTGCTTAACTTGTCTTTCGTTCTCTGAATTATAAATGTTTAATAAAACAACAAGGAGAGTAACGATCTTCTCTGTCCATGAAATATTTTCTATGTTACATTTCTCAGTTGTTGTCATGTCTGCTATTATGTTATGTGATCACACTAATGAAAGCAACAAAGGACAAGTAAATTAAACACTAACTGTGAAAAACACAGGCTTATTTTCCTCTAATCAGGCATCCCACATTCAAAATATTCCAAATATCAACAATGGGAAGATATAAACAAACCCTTTCCACCATGCCTCCAAAGGCAGTAATGCATAAAAGCCCAGCGATTTTGGAGAGGTCTGTCTTTTCCTCTTTAAGGACTCTCTTATAATGAATATATGCAAAAGTCCATTAGAGCATAAAAAACACAGACACCAAGCCCTTGCTTCCTCTTTCCAACACACGAAAAAAAAAAAAAACAACACCAAAAAAAAAGCTTAAAAAAAAAAAAAAAAAAAAAAACTAAAAACAAGCTACCAGCATCGCTTTCAATGAAAGCTACGCGTTTCAAACTGCTTTGGTGTCCTACAAAATTACCATATGAGAGGCTATTTACGACTCGACAAAATTTCTGTGTGTTTCCATGAGAGTTCAGTCCGTTCCTGTGATGGAACAAAATGAAAAGCCTGCCTTACTTGTTGCACGCAATTAAGCCCCTGCAAAAAGACAGCCGGGGCAGTTTAACATTTCATAGGGCTGTAATTATTCTTTAACTGTTAGAAAGTGCTGTCCCCTAGGAGCCAATTACTTGAAAAGCGCTCATCACACACAAGATATATACAAACAAATCCTTCAAGCACAAAGTAAATGTTTAAACATTAAAAGGGATGAGCGAAGGAACCCATACCAATCAGTTTTGGTGGGAGCTAATTACTAATAAGAGCAGCAACCCCGTTGTGTTAGATAATTATGACACCAACTTGCACCTCAAACACACAGAGCCCTCGGCTGGCTGATGATGACGAGGGAAGAGGGGAATAGAGCATAGCCTCCTGTAGACTGCTGGGGCCAAGGGGTCTGACATAGGAGGCTCACCATTGGCATTACTAGCTTCTCCCATCAGCACACACTGGAAAAACATTCAGTTTTACAAGTGAATCTTGTACTTGTATCTTACAATCTGATGTCCTTCTTAAAAATGTCACAACAATTATGCCAATTGTCTCAGAAAAACTCACAGTAACATTTTCAAAGCAACAGCAACTATTTGAAGAATTCTCTTGAAACAAAAAATGATTCCTGTGAGCAGACAGGCATCTATTTTCTGAAGATAGTGTCGCTTCTTTCAATAAACTCTTCTTTCAATTGACAGACCACTCCTCTAGAATCGAGACAATGCTACTTTAAACAACGAATGCAGGAGTTGAAATGCATCGGAGCCCACAACAGGTGAATTATTTCACCTGTGTCAAATAAAATAATTTCTTTAGACTCAACACTAGATTAAATGACTAAGATGGATAATTCTTTTGCAGTCCAGCCATCATATTAACCTCCACTCACTCACTACATCTGCTTGGCCTGTTGTTTGCTCTTCTAATCGATTCCCTTCAGCCTTGTTCTTTAATGTCCTACCACGTTTGGCCATCTCGAAACGTCCGCTAATGCCTTGGAAACATCAGGCCCTCAATGATAGCACTGTAAATGTAATTTATTTCTCATTCATGCAAGCACTTGAGCTAAACGATTACGGCTACTGAGGAGCTGCTCACTACATAAGATAAATATTGATTGACTGGAGGGTTTGTTAACTAGAGTGAAGCGCTTGCAGAATGGAAGAATATGGTCTGAGTGAGAAGAGATGTCAGAGAAGAGGAGACAGGGAGGGGGGGTGGGAGGTGCTGAGTTGTCTTGTGTCAACCAAGCCTGTTCCAAATAAAGAATAGCCTGGCTCGGCCCGGGTCTCCACAAACAGCCATTTTAGAGGAATTTCAGTCTATTTTCAGATTCTAAACCAAACTGCATGGAGATGGATAGCCCCCTCCCCGTCCGTTTGGCAGCAATGTGCTAAAAGCATACTGACATGCATCTCTGTCCTCTGTGTTTCATCTCTCTCCACTGTGGGAAGAACTTAAAATGGTCTGATGAGCAATGAATAATATGTAACTGCATTATACTAATTTGATGACAAAAATTACCAAAATTTATTTTGTTTGTATTTGTGTTTACAGAAAAAAAGTGGTAATTATGTCATATGTGTTTAAAAGGGGAAATTATTTTAAATCACTAATATTTTGAATATGATGCAAATCAAATTTTTTTACACCTTGATGTAATGGCTGA
Organism: Myripristis murdjan; assembly: GCF_902150065.1. Lineage (NCBI taxonomy): Eukaryota > Metazoa > Chordata > Actinopteri > Holocentriformes > Holocentridae > Myripristis > Myripristis murdjan. The sequence goes on from NC_043982.1 coordinate 21,396,994, forward strand.
CAATGACCAGTGATCAATTTACTGTGTGTATTTGAGTTTTTAATTTGATTGACAGTATATTATTTGGGTTATTAGGGCAAATAGTTGAAAAAAAAGTTATTAAGTTACATAAGTTATGTTTCTGTTTTTGAGTAATCTAGAGGATTATGTTATTTGTTACTAATCCTAACCCATTTTTGTTGGCAGTTGGACACATTTTGAAATTCACCCTCCCAGTCCTGGGGAAATGTAATCTAGGAATTCTGTTTTGTTCTGCTGTTGCAGTCTTTGTACATCACTCTGGCAAAGAATGCCCTCTAAGCATCTCAATGCCAAAAATTTAGTAATCAAAATGGGACGGGAACAACGTGAGCTGACCTGAACTCTGCCTGATATCTGAGAGGGCTTTTATGTTTATAAAGGATCAGTGGTGCAGCGTCCTCTGTGTCTCCACTATACACACACACACACACACACACACACACCACCAGCACCACCACTACCACATTCTGCTTGCCTTGTTTCATCGTCCTTGACATTATATTGTAGCAGCATCTCCAGAGGCCCAGGCATAACCTCAAAATCCTATTTAGCCAAATTAACATTGGACTCCCGTCGCAGCGCAGCAAACCCTTTGTGATGTAATATATGAGATGGATTGCTTTGAAAATCATTATCGGATGTACGCCATATCTATTCTCATGTTGCCTGAGTGCAAAAGCAGAGACTAAATGCTGTGTGCCTCTCATATTAACAGATTGCTGTCCAGTTATGCTTCGATGAAATCACAAGTGGGCAAGATTATGATAGTGATGTTGGTGTGTGTGTGTTTAATAGTCAGGATACACACCTGTCTATCTATCTATCTATCTATCTATCTATATGTGTGTTAACGTGTGTGTGCTTGTGCACGTTGATGCATATATGTCTGTGTGTAAGGGTGTTTGTGTGTGTTTTGTAGACCGTCAAACATTTCCCTGACCCTCATACACAACCGCATTTTGAACACAGACACACACACACACACACACACACACACACACACACACACACACACACACACACACACACACACACACACACGCACACACACATTACATGGGATAGTTCCGCCATTGTAAACAATGTTGTGTTGTTGACGTGTGAGACTGACTGAGAGAGAAACAAAGCTGTCTCAAATCCCATTTGGGTTGAGAGGCGGCCCATATGGAAAGTTACCAAATAGTGCTAATACTGCTAATAGGATGTTCCACTCTAAATAGGAGCTCATGTTAATACCCAGATTTTCATTCATGCTGGAAATTGTAGTTTTAAATTACAGTTTAATGCTTCAGATTTTTAATAAAAAAAGCCCCCCAAAAAAACCTTCACAGCAACACAAAAATTACCACAGCCTCTGAACAGAGCCTCAGCCTCCCATTGTCAGCCAATTACTATGCAATCTCTTTCTTATGACTGAATAGCTCACTGTTAGCAAATAATGAAAAGGCAATTATGGCAAAGCTGTGTTCATATTACCCTCTTCATTTTATGCAGGCTGTAATTATTGTCAATCCTAGAGGCTTACTCTACCATGTAAGAGGCAGCAGGGAAGAAAATGGAGTGGGCTGGTGCATGGCAAATTGGAAATGTCACAGCTACCTTTTTATCAGCACCGCTAGACCCCTGTGTGCGTGTGTGAATTCACGTACACGTTCGTGTGCACACGCACACATATGCACAAACACACGCGTGTGCACCCTGCGTACATCGACGGTCATGCCTACGTATGTGTATATAAACACACACTGACAGTATACATTTATGTACACATACACCTATACACTTCCTCACACATCGTCGCCAATCATAAATTCGCCAACACACAAAGCACACACATGGCACATGCAAAACGATGTGTGTTTTGCAGAATCTTCACCTCAAGCTGTTACCATAGCTTAAGTACAACGCTAGTGGGTGAATAAATAAATAAATAAACTGATAGATGAAGCGGGTGTGGAAAAACACACACACACACACACACACACACACACACACACACACACACGCGCGCGCACACACACACACAGACACACACACTGCTTTTGTTCTTTCCTTTTTTTCCCGAAAACAATGATTCCCTGAAGACTCCTGGTTTTCTTTCCCTGCCAGTGTCTGTCTAGCAGCAAAGTGGTGGATATATTCCTTTTGCCTTGGCCCTCATTAGCTGTCTCCATGCTGTTCGGTAATGGGGAGTGGCACATAAATGATTCCCTTTATAGAGTTTGATGTGCCACACTGAGAGGACCACAGCCCCCGTATGGACACCCTCCTCCACCACCATACACACACACACACACATACACACACACACACACACGCACCTCACCCCCCCGATGGAACATGCCGGGGGGAGGGAGGAGGGAGAGAGTGGCGTGTGACACGCATGACAAGCTCCTTAGCCAGTGCCGGTGCTAATTCTAATGGGTGGCGCTGACCCTTAAAAAAACATTTCATCAGTGTTTCCCCGTAAGTGCCACTAGCAGAGGTACATCATTAGGGTGGCACATCAATAAAAGCCGAGGCATGGGCAAAAGTGTGGCAAACATGGCACACAGGCGTAGTGGTGCTGAGATGGAAAATACAGAGGGATACACACAGGCAGGGGGTGCAGCAAGGAGAGATCTTTTGTCAATACTCTTGCATGCATCCCTGACAAATCAAAGTGAATAAACAATGCCGTGATTCCACCATACCTCGACAGGCGGGAAGCAGCTCTACTAACACGATTCTGACAGCAGACTTTTCAAGGTCAGCCTTTAAGCCCTTTAACTGCACTGTTTCAAGCTTTGCACTAAATTCGACTCGACGTTCATATACCTGGCAAGCGCGTGTATAATATATTTTTTGAAAGTTATTTTTCCCCTTTTTTTCTCTCCTTTTTTTCTCTTTGTCCCACAGAAGCTGGCACTGCTCCTTTTGTGTTTAACAAGATTCTTGAAAGTGTGCATGAGGGAAAAGTGCATTTCTTAAAGGAAGGCGTTGCACTACACGAGGCTGCCTTCCAAACGCGCTTTTCAAATGGATACTGAAGCCTGTCACAGTCATATTACTTTACCTCTAACATAATAGCATTGTCTAGCGCACTCCGACACAAAAGAGAGCCAGGGAAACATCACAACAGGATCAGGGGGAAAAAAAGCCCTCTTTTAACTTTCAAAACTCCTTAAGTTCTCAGAGCACACAGACTCCGGTGCGCCGCTAGCTTACGTATGTGCATTTGCCTGCTGCTCAGAAGAAAGGTGGGAGAAGGCGGTAAAAACAATGTAGTCATTACAGCTCACTTGAGTGTCATTTTGGCAGACAGTGTTACATCGCTGCTTGACTTCAGATGTGTAACTGAAATCACTCCTCTGTTGTCTTGTGGCCTGGTGGCTGTTAGGCAGAGTTACAAGGCACACAAACAAACCAAAAAGATGCCAATTTACTTCCCTATACTGCACTCAATGCTTGTGAATTCTGAAAGCCAAATGTTTTGATTTTCACTGCAGGAATACAGCGGACAGAATACGAGGTAAGAATATAGTGATCAATCACAGACATTTTGTGGAGGCTGCTAATTTTTTTTTTTCCATTCCATTATTTCTGATCTCACACAAACAACAACAGAAGCAGCAACAGCCGCTGCGGCAACTACAACTACAACAACACCAAAAGCTTTCCTGAGAACAGAAGTGTTGAGCTTCTGTGACAGGTTGCGTGTGTGTGTGTGTGTGTGTTTGTGTGCGTGCATATGTGTGTGTTTGTGTGTGTGTGTCACAGAATACTGGGATTTGATGTCATGATTGTCACAGGCCCTTGGAGCGAATGGACTGTGTGTTCGGCAATTCAGTTTGATGTGTTGCAGACACACACACACACACACACACACACATACACATGCACACACACCTTCTGAACCCTGGCATTCACTCATCCTCCACCTCTGGCCAGGAAACCTCAACTGTTTATGGGAGGAGAGAAAATGGAAAAGGGAGACAGAATAATATCCATCATCCCTCAAGTCATCTGATTTCAAATAAATTATTTTTCACAATAACAGGTAATGTGAATTTGTAGAAGCCTGACGATATGTGAATAACGCAAAACGACCAATTACACTGAACATGACAGCTTTAATTTCCGGCCACTGAGGACAATAAATAAACATGGCTTCCACAAGAGCATGAGTGTAAAGTGCTCTGCTATCAAAGCCATCCTTGAGTTATTTTCTTTGATTAGCTGCCAAGGCCCAGATACCCCCGCCTGTTTCAAGTCATTTGAGGCATTAAAAATGAAATTATAGAGCACCTCCTTGCAATATTAGTGTTAAAGAGCAAGTAGCCCGTGGTTACAGTAATCCCCTGTTAATCCTGACCTAATGAGATCGGGCATGAGAGAAGGGGAAACACAGGGTTAAATAGCATTTCTGGGACTTATTGGAGAGGTGTGTGCTTTTTCAAAGGGTTAATTCTCATACAGTTTCTACCTTACAATGTAATGTCACGCTAGGGAAATAGTGTAACTCGGGAAAGAGTGTAAGTAGTAGTGGTGAAAATGTGAAAAAAAGAATAAAATAATGAAATTATTTTTTTTTTAAAATGTGAAAAAATGAATACATTAATTTAATTAATTTAAAAAAAGATAACTGATGATTCCTACAAGCCTCTTCAATAGACCCCGCAATTCACCCCGCATGTTTTGCTGGAGGAAGGTTTGGTCACCTGAAATCCATCAGTCAGTATTTCAATTAACAGAATGATTCTACCCTCAAGCTCATCTATTTTGAAAACAAAGTTCTTAAGATCACTCATAACTTAATGCAAATGTAGTTGCCATTTTTTCATATAATGTCTGTCTTGTTTTGGAATGAAACTCTTAATGTCAACGTGCTATTCATCCTTGCCTTATGACAGGACTGGGGACTAACAGACTGCATAAAAGAGGATGCCTGTAAAAAATGCTAACTGTAACTGTCACACATACTAAAATAATATGTTAGGGTCATATTGACAGTGACTTAATACGTGTGATAGAGCTGTCAAAATATAGTCCGTTTGAAACACTCAACCAATTCTGGAAGCAAAGTAACCTGTAAAAAAGTAATCGATTTACATAACTGAGTTGGGCCCAAACTATACACAGTGGAATTGCCCATATTAAAAGTAAACTTTCGTGGACTTTATGTGAATCTGTCTCAAGTAACTTCAGTGCAAAACCAACCTGTTCCAATGGTGCTTTTATAAACTTGATGACATAGTAATAAGGTGCTGTGGTGCGCCAGTGGGGAGGCCAAACCCATCCAAAGATAACACAGCTCTCAGCACCCAGATCAGCAGGCCACTTCCTCCTCACCCCTCTGATCTTTAATAGACACTAATCAGAAGTGGGCCTGGAGAGAGAGAGAGAGAGAGAGAGAGAGAAGGCAGGGAAGGGCAGAGTGACCGATGAATTTACTGCTTAGGCCTTTATTGTGCTTTTAAAATGGCATGCTCACCTCTTTTTTTTTTGTTGATGTGGAACCAACAAATCCACATCAACAAATAACAGTGATTCAAAAGGTGTGTGTGCGCATGTGCATGTGTGTGTGTGTGTGTGTGTGTGAGAGAGAGAGAGAGAGAGAGTGAGAAGGAGAGCGAGAGAGGGGAAAACATGAAGCTTTTAAACCTGAGATTGAGAGCAGCTTCCATCTTTCAAGAATTCATAAATTAATCACCAGGGGGAAAAATGTCCAAACAAGCACATGAAAGTTAGATGCTGTGTGTGTGTGTGTGTGTGTGTGTGTGTGTGTGTGTGTGTGTGTGTGTGTGTGTGTGTGTGTGTGGTATGTGTGTGTATGTGTGTGTGGTATGCGTCTGTATTTGTGTGTGTGTGTGTGTGTGTGTGTGTATGTGTGTGTGTGTGTGTATGAAAGTGTACGCAGACTCTTAGGAGGAAAACACAGGAAGGGTTTACATGTGCACTATGAGCATCTGATCCTTGACTAGTAATTAAGCTTATAGCTTTACACATTCACGCTTGCATGCACTTTGGACACACATCCTAGATATATATGCTCGTGCACGCACAGACCCTTACACACATACACACACCGGGAGTGCACAGGTCATACATGAATCCACAGTTAACAAAAAGAAAGATCAGAGTCTCTTTGTCTCTTTCTCATTGTTAAATTCACTTACACACACACACACACACGCGCGCACACACTTACACAGAGGGCATCGGCCCATTTCTAGGACTGTCAGATTAGAGAGGGCCCTTAATTTGTGTGACTCAGTGGAGTCTCGCAGGCTAATGAGATTGGGCTAATTGGTATTGTTACTGTAATCTCTCGAGGCGCAGGACAACACGTTTAAACATATACTCACTGATCACACTTAAAACCTGCCAGCGATGCTAAAGGTCATTAGCGCCTGTGCTCATTTCCAAAGCCATGTAATGTAATGGGGAGAGGAGTGTATAAAACACCGTAGAAGTTCACCAGGGTTAAAACATTCATTTGCTAATTCCAGGATGCATGTTGCCAAAAGAAAACATGCTGTAGCCTAATTACACAGGAAAATAGTGAAACAAGCAAAAAAATAACACTCATAGAGTTAGCCCTGGACCACACTAATATCCAACATGTTTCCCAGGCAAATTAAACCATGTGTTGTTGCACTGATCACTCCTTTTCATTTTTACCGTTTAATCCCCCGTGAACGGATAAAACCTTAATTTTCTATCTCTCTCTATATATTTTTTTTAACCCTAGAGGACTTGAATTTAACAGTCTAGTCAACATTAAGATTTTATTAAAAAAAAAAAAAAAAAAAAATCACAACAGCTTTAGAGATTGCTGCATATCATATCAAATGATTTTTTTTTTCAAAGTATCAATACATAATTTAATGAGTGCAGAACAAGCCCATCAATATAAATATCACTCTCCCTTTTGGCTCAGAAGAGGGGACTGGCATGAGGCTGACGGAGTGAAACAAGAACAGTAGCTAATGTTAGCACTAATGTTAGCATTAGCAATAGAGATGAATGGAGCGTCTGGCAGCCAGGCCTCGTCTGTCCACAACTAGAGACAGGTGGGCCCTTAAGCCTGGCTTCAGGTTACCCAGAGGAGACACAATGTGCGTCACACACACACACACACACACACACACACACACACACACACACACACACACACACACACACACACACACACACACACACACACATGCAAATACACCAAACAGCAGAAACCAATTCCTCTATTCTATGTCATTTCAGCTTACACCCATAAACTAATGAGAGTTATCATTATCAGTATAATAATAATAATAATAATAATAATAGCAACAACAACAATAATAATAATAATAATAAGAAGAAGAAGAAGAAGAATGATGATGATGATGATAATAATAATAATAATAATAATAATAATAATAATAATAATTATAAATGTTATTATTATTGTTGCTGTTGTTGTTGTTGTTTCTATGTCAATCTTTCTTTTTGCCAATGTCAAGCATGCCTTAATTTATGCATTTCAACTGAAAATTGACTGAAAATTAAAATGCGGAGTTGGCACTGTGAGTAACAGCACAGCACCATTTTTCATGTGTTACAGGGCTTTGTGATGTTAAAATATGTGGGGGAAGTTTGCCTTAGTACTATGGGAGAACCTAAGCCCTGCCACCTGTTCACCAGATCCACAGGCTTTATTGAATATTCTTATAAAATCAAAAAACTGGGGGAGGAGAAATCAAAGCATTTCCTGGCTGCCCGTGGCACAGCTTCTGAAGACTGTCCTATTTTTAGGTTTTAACCTAAAGCTGCGGCCTTCCGCTTAAACCTCACCATTGTGGACCCAGATGTCGCCGGTACAGGAAAAAAAGGAGAAAAAAAAACAGTGTAGATGTCTCAAGTATTTCTTTTTTCATGATGTCAGTGCCTGACAATGGTTAATCCACAGACGTGAGGCATTAGCTCCGCATACACAGGATGCTGCACAAGGTGGACACATTCACTATATTCTGACCACTCTATATTAATTTAGTGTGGTGTAACTATCATACTACCAAACCAGCGATTATCTGTGACAGGTTCAACATTAAATTTTAAGCGGCAAAAAGGCCACAATACCTACAAAATATTACTCAGCTCAGTTTTTTCTCAATCCCCTACCTGGACTGTAAAATGTGGTTGACTGTCCCCTGTACTGCCATAATTATCTACTTAGACTTTCTCAGCCTCTCTATTTCCCCCCGCTTCAGAAAACGTTTACAAAGGGATCTGTGGAGAGACGCCATGTTTGCCTTGCAATCAGATCTGAGATAGAAAGTGGGCAGGCAGGAAGGCCGGCAGCGAGGCAGTCTCGCTGGTTGGCTATGGCTGGCCCGTGGGTGGATAGTTGGGATGAGAGGACAAACCTGCTCCAAGTACTATTTCTGCAACCCCCCCAAGCCCCCACCCCTGTTACCCGGACTCCCCATCGGATGCGTCCTCAAACAAACTGCCCCCTCATGGACACGGCTCACTCTGTTCCCCCTCCAGAGCAGTGTCCCTAAATAAAGCCTGGCTGCAGTCGTACTGCGACGGGTTTTACTGGATGTTCATCCTGCGCCTACAAAAATAGAGAGCATAGTTAGACAAAGTTTGTGCTCTGATCCTACATATACACATGCATGTTCATCTCCTCATAAAGTCAGTTAGCTTTTAGTATAGGTACAGTTTCAAAACATGTTACAGCCACCTGTATCCAGTAACTATTTGACTTTTCTGTACAAGAAAAAAGGAAGAAAAAAAAGGCTCTGGGTTATTTTATCATGGGTAAGGGGCTGTGGAATTTGAAATTGGTAGACTTCTTTTAAAAGATTTATATGGCGATTTATGGCATGGCTGATCCAGGATCTCATATAATAATACTATACGACTGGTGCTTTAACCTCTCTGACCCTGTCACATGTTTCATGCCATGTTCCACTTCAAAGTCAGAGGCCTCCTTAGGCCTTTCTGCTGTTTTTATTAACAATGTAATGGGAAAATGAAGACATGTACCATTCTGAAAAAGGTGACACCTCCTTGAAAATAATCAAATCAGAAAATAATTGGCATAAGCACAACTGAGCACAACTCATTATGAAATACTACAGAACTTCAGATCAACCACTGACCTTTACTCACAAAAGGTAACACTTCATGTATGTATGTATATATGTATGTATCTATGTATAATGATTTTTTTTTTTTAATTTATTTTTTGTTTGTCTGTTTGTTTTTCAAATTGGAAATGTAGCAAAAGGTAACACTTTTTATTTATTTATTTATTATTTATTTATGTTCTTTTTCTTCAGCTTTTTTTAAAAATTGGAAATTCTGAATGAATCCCTTCATTTTGATGCAGTAATATTACAGTGAGGTCCTTTTAACCTCCAACGAGCACCTGTCACCACTCTAAAGCAGCGCTCCTCCTCTGCTATCCATTGGTTTGTTTTCACTGATTGACAACTGTCATAACTGAGGGCCAAAAGGTTGGACAAAAGGCCCAACATCCTAACAAGTGCTTAAACTGAGAGAGAGAAACAGAGACAGAGAAAGATCGATAGGGACTGAAGGAATGAGAGAGAGAGAAAGAGGGAGAAACATGAAGGAAAAGAAAGGGAAAATGAGACCCATTGTAAAAGTCAGTCTTGTTAGCGTCTTGTCACAGGAGCGTCCATATATCATCCCCAAGTCTGTCACCTGACCCCCATGTGTCACAGCCCCTCAACTGTCCCCTAAACCCCGAGCCCTTCTCTGGTAACCCCTGGGCCCTCTACCCCCGTCTCCCCCATCTCCCAATGAGTGTTAGGCAGTACTTTACAGCCTCTGAAAGGGAACTAAAGACCGCTGAGGACTGAGATGAATTACAGCCGGGGGAGCTCCTCTAACGAAGGGCGTCCAAATTTACAGCTTTGCCAGCTTTCCTAACTTCATGGATGGAGATAAAGCAGGCCTTGGCTCTGACAGAGCCCCACTAAGAACGCAGGGAGAAAGAGGGAGGGAGGGCGGGAAGAGTAGAGAGGGAGAGAGCAACACGAGGCTTAGCTTCTCAAAGAGAACCTAATGAGTGAAAATATATGAAGCAGAATGGCCCTTGTTATTCTCTCGCCCGACAAGAAAAACGGCAGCCAAACGTCAAATAATATTTATTGCGATCAACAGTCAACGAGAGGTTATGGACACAGAGGCCCCGGCTGCGCTCACTGACTATTTTGTGAAACAGAAAGAGCCAGCCACAGCATGAAGCAGAATTTTTTTTTTTTTTTTTTTTTTTTTTTTTGGAGTGGGGGGCGGTGGGGGGATCAGTCGGTTTAAACGCTTGTTAAATCAGCCAAGTAAAAAAGAGAAAGAAAAGCCTTTCGAGTGCTGTCTGAACCTGAATGAAAAGCTCTTTGTAGTTCACTCCACTGGGTTTGTAAAAACAAATGCGTGTTACATCAAGCCAATCATTTCTCCCCCAGACAAAGATCAAACTAATATTGAGCGAAAAACACCTGAAAGATGAGACAGTGAATGCTAATGAGGCCTTCCTAGCTGCTAATCACAACAAGCCTGATTGTGAGAGGTTAAAAAGGGGAAAAAAAATGGTCATGAAAGCCATCTTCATAAACATGTCCTCATTTTCCAGCAGCCGCGTATGGTGTATAGCGACTGGCTGCACCCAGACTCCTATAAGCACTGTGAATTGTATATCAGCCTCTAAAGCTGGCACTTTAATCCTATTTGCATTCATATTACTATGGCTGGATCCTGGGAGCCTTTATCCTTAGATTTGCCCATTTGTATGCCCCTGTGAGTGCAGGAACTCTACACACGATACCAGTATCTGGATGTCTCTCCCATCTCTCGCCCCAATTTCACTCCCTCAGCCACTGCCGTTCACTGGCTGGAAAGGCACTGGGAGAACTTATTGGAGTACGGCACAAATGAGTAAACATGGAGACTCTTGGGCAGGTAATCGACTCTCATGCACGGACAAAGGCATGCACATACACACGCTCTCTCTCTCTCTCTCTCTCACACACACACACACACACACACATGCATACAGGGTGAGAGAGAGAGACAGAAAGAGAAAAAAAGAGAGAGAATTAAATACTCCTAGTGGTTCCCCAGTGGAGAGAGCCACAGGCTTAGCTCCACACTGGCTGATTTGTGAATCTCCTCTCTTTAAACAGCTCTGTGCCTCTGTGCACACGTTGTGCAGGCGCAGGGGGAGCCGTGCTCTCACCCATTTGCACATTAATAAACCTCCAGAAACATTTATTAAATGCTGAGAGAATAGACAGTATTTATATGTGAAACTCCAGAGGACACTGGCGTGTTTGGCCGGGGCCACACCGCAGGCCTCTGTGGTCCTGCAAATCCTCGGCTGCACACAGGGCATGATAATGACATCCTCTGTCCAATTACTCCTGCTGCCAATAGCACTGGTCATGATGGAGAGGAACACACTATTAACCCTGTTAGCATTATCGACACAAGCCACATACCTCACATCAGGACTTTGGCTATTAAAATTACAATGGAGGTGATTATTAGTGAGATGAAAGGACTTCAGAAACAGTATAATGGTATAATGTCTACTGTATGATTTGCTATTTACATATATTTGAATAACAATGTATGTAAAATAACAGTGCTAATGACAGTATTATTAATATTATTATTATTATTATCATTATTATTTTTATTATTGACGACAACAACAATAACACCAACAGTTTTGGAATCTTTTATAGTCCAGTGCTGATCTTTATTCCCTCATGTGAGGCACATTATTTGTGTTTATCAATATTAATAGCAGCCTAAAAAGGCAACCACACTGCATGATCTGCAAATATAATGCCCTGCCTTATCAATTCATAACACAGACCGGCTAAACTGTCAGAAAATCTGAAGTCACACTTAACCGAGCTCAATACCTACTATTAAGATGGCTCGACATAACAGGACGGCTGCCAATAATTGTACATAAAGATATGGAAAAGCCACAGTCCAGCCATGAATATTTCATGAATTCCGACACAAAGAGCCTGTTAAAAGGATCAAAGAGAAAAACGGGAGAGGAGTCAACGTGAACATCCAAACAATATGCAAGAATCCCGACAGTATAGGTCACATGCAAAGAGACCGGGGTCACACTGAAATTGTCCATCAGTCAGACAAGCAGAACTGATTTGGATGCTAAATAATGGTTTAGATATTCAAAAATTCCATATATATGCGAAAGGCTTCAGTGCACCCTGGATCTGGCCTATCAGAGCAGTGCTGTGCCACCACACTCCCTCATGCAGACCCACGCTATGCCTCTGAGCCTGGGACTAACACACACACACATACACAGACTTAGATATGCAGACACCCAGACACTCACACACACAGTCTCACACTCAGACGGACACAAACACACATACATATATAGAGAAGAACACTAGCGGGAGAAATACACAAATCCTTTGCTAATGCTGTGATGCAATAATGCTGCAGCTTATAATTCTACATAAGTAAAAATATACAAATATTTGCCTCTTAATTCTTACACTGCACAGCTTTAGCAATAAATTAAAAGTACCTGTTAAGGTAACAACCTAACTATTTAGCCATAGGAAGTGCTTCCTGCTTGAATTCTTGTGTATGTTTTTATGAATGTATAATTCTGAAACTTTTTCTTTGGTTGGAAGAGGGAAAAAGAACTAAAAATGATGAAAACTACAACACTTGAGTACAGATACACAAGTTTCCAGAACTGAAAGGTGTATGCACACAGACAGATACACATGGAGACACTAGTACATATACTTTCCTATTCATACACACCATACACATGGCCTGCCACACCCACTGTGGGTGTGTACAAAAGAAAGATAGACAGGTAGGGACAGACAGAGCACTTGTACTTACACCTGTGTTTGTGCGTGTGTATTTGTTCCCAGTTGAACAGTGAAAAATGGAGGAAACACTGCTAGCATTCTATGTACCCCTGCATAGTGAACACAATTTTTTAAGTCTAAATGTCCATATGGCTGCATGTTTGTTGGCAGATTTTATGCTAACTAAGTACAGGGAATTAAGAAAAGCAGCCATTGTCACCACAAGATGTCCCTATCCTTTGTAGCTTGTCTACTTCAAAACAACATAATCAATGCAAAATTTATACAAGACAGTGTCTTTAAAAACATAACATGGTGCCAGAATTATATTGTGATCTTCCGTTCATTCAAAGGCCCTTCTTGTTGTGATTGTCATATGCCACTTGCCATTGAAATGTGTTTTTCATGTTTCTCATCTCATTGAATGTCAAACATCGCTTATTGAAGGAGCCAAACCCATCTGATGATTTTTCCACCCCACTCAAATGGAAATGGTGCATGTGACAAAACAGTGGTATTAACATAATAAAGGAATTCAGCTTACAAAAAACCTCAACATCTGCCGGGTTTGAGGGAGTAATGGATAACATTTCTTTGAATCCAATTGATGGATCTGATGGTGCTCAGACAGTCATTCACATCATAATGTCTCAGGAGAGGCCAATAATAGGAACAACATGGGATTAATCTCAACACTCTCAACTCAGAAGAGACAAAATATGCATGGGCCCATAGATCTAAAACAACATTGTTATAAACAAATTTGTTTGAGGCTGAGAGCTTTTTTCCCTTTTTTTGTTTGAGCGTAGAATACAGGGTGTTATAGAGAAACATAGGGAGGCCCGAGGAAACTAATACTAGGGAAAGATATCAGTCTTTATATTGCACTAAAAGTCTCATTTGACAGTTCAAAGGTCAGGAAAGAAAGTTACATTTTGGAATTTAAGCAAACTCACTCTGACCAACAAGCGAGCAAAGTGTACACACATGCACACACTGTACTACTGACAGGATGAAACTGCAGCTAGCTTCTAAACTAATAAATGAATATAGTGAAATCTGTTTTTAAAAAGGGGGGAAAGAACCTGTAAAGAGATCAAGGCAGCTGTTGACAATAAGACATGTTTTCATAGATTTTCTGTGACGATAACACTGATCCAGCATAAAACCACTCACAGAAAAACATGTGATATTATACCACTAGTCAATGAATACTGTAACCCACTTAACAAAAAGCAAAATGAAAGACAGAAAGAAAGAAAGAAAGAAAGAAAGAAAGAAAGAAAGAAAGAAAGAAAGAAAGAAAGAAAGAAAGGCATTCTTTTTGCCACCACAATGTCACACTAAGCACTAGAAAAAAAATAATCTGCCAGATGGTATTATTACTACCCATTATTGTAAGGAATCTCTCATTGTCAAAACTTTGCACAACAACACAAATGGAGCAGGCAACTGCAACATCCTTTCAACCAAACTCCAGCAGGGCCATGCAACAATGACCATTAGAGATACAGGGCTATTTAAAGATTGGGAAGTATTTTCACCAGCCTCAACCAAAGAGGACCAAACTACCGTGAATGGTCATATCACTGGAGCAGGTGGCACCTCTTGTGCTGGATCATCTGGATGTCAACTAGCTCAAGTTAGTATCAAGTGAATTTCTACTTTCCTGTAGCTTCTGACCATTGCTAGCCTTCCACTTAAAACCTAGATTTTTGTCGTTCATGTTTAATTCTGGTGATAAGGTATTTCCTTTTGATGCTGTAGGTCAGACCAGCCTGATGACTTGTGACAGACGGAGGAAATCAAAGTGAATAACAGACGTGTTTAAAACACGGGGATGATCTGGTCGACTGAGGTGTGTGCGATGACTCAAATCTGATGGACAGATGATTCCTCGTGAGCTGACCTCTAAGACAAAGGTTTAATAATAAATACATGGTGTCTGAATTAAAAAGACACCTCTCTACATTTTTAATGTAAATGTATTTCTGCATGCCATTAAAAATGAATGATCACAGAGCTCACCTCCACAACCATGGGGCCCCTGCTTGTCTGTTTGACCAAGGGGACGAGGGGTTAAGCCCGAGACCCAAGAAAGACCAGGGAGGGGGCCCAGCGAGGGGGAGAGTCTCATGGAGGCAGGGGGAACGGAGCGATGGATGAGTACTGTATAGGGAGTGTGTGTACCTCCACTGGCCCCAATTTAAAGACTGTCCAACCTGTACAAATAACCATGAGGATCTCAGGCTGGCGATTAGTGTGCTGGCCGGAGGTTTAAATCACTCCAGGAGAGAGATGGTCTGGTGTTTGACTGTGTGATTTACTCCCTAGCAGAGCTCCTCTGATGGGAGGAGCATTACTGATGGGGAACTAAAATGAGATTGCAGAGAGCAGGGGCAGGAATTAGGGCCGACCTGAATGGGTCTGGGGGTAACGTAAAGGCTATCACATTAACCTGATGGGGGCTCCTTTAATAGGGTCCAGGGCTTAAACTGATATATCAATTTCCCTCCATGTGCACAACTTCAAAGGCCAGAGCTCATTCTCACTGCTGGTGTCCCCCCCTCTTCCTCCATCAATCTCTAGCTGCTGCTGTGGGCATCATCGCCTCCAGCCTGAGACAGACCAGGATAGAGATCAGCTCAGCAGGCTTCAGCCAATAAGCAGCATTGTCTTAACTGTCCACTCATGGTCAGTAAAAAGACTGTTGCTGCACCAATCAGGTTGAGTGATAATGCAAAGCAACACAGTAACTTGGTTTTAACAAGCAGGTCAATCAAACATAAGACTTGGATTCAGTTCCAGTATCACAGAATGATTCTAATTATAATCAGGGTTGACAAACGTTTCTCCATCTTTGTGTGCTAATGTCACAATAATTAGCCTTGTCAGACTGAATGTGTAATTCAGCAACACAATTCATGGAATTTACCTCTGGTGACAGCAACAATGATGAAGATTTGGTAAAAGCGTGGCAGCACACCTTGGAGTTCATCTCCATTGTTTGTATAGAAAAATTGTTTCCAACAACAGAGACACGAGTAACTCCTCTCTGTTCGCCGAGCTCTCTGTTCTCAGGAATCATATCAAAAAGCTTCTCTCGCAGTGCAAGCCCTCCAGGGTTCTGATGTCACTTCCACTGTAACACTTCGCTGATGACTGACATGTGCTTCACATGGGCGGAAAAAAAAAAAAAAAACACACAAAAAAAAACATACACACACCCTTTTTGTTTTAGCCGACATTTCCGACTTTACGCTAACTTGTTTTGTCAAAACAATTCCCGAAGAAATTAAATGACACGATACTCAAGTCAAACCTGGAGCCTAGATCTGCCACAACAAACCTAATCCAGTCAAGCAGCCTCTGTGTTGTGGTGTCTTAGGAGTGTGTGTGTTTCTCTTGTAACATAGCTTAGGTTTCAGGAAGTTTAAGTCCTAGAGTCAGTCATCGGGGGGTTGGTGGGTATAATGGCACCAAAACAAGGGCTCTGATAGCGCTGATAAGGGTCATGCGCTAAGCCTTTTGAAATAGTTTCATTGAGTAAACACTGAACAAAACGACTAAATGAATTACTAGCAAGTGATGTGAGTGACTTGAGAGCAACGTACACAGCAGGCAGGCAGAAGTAGCAAAATAAACATTCAATATGATCGTGTTGAACAAGCAGGGCAGTTCTTTGCAAAAATGAAAAATTAAAAAAAAAAAAAAAAAAAAAAAAAAAAACATCACACAAGGCAGACATCTCAGAGGCATTAGAGTCTGAGAACACACTCAAAAGGGGCAGACTTACATTTGACGAAACAGAATTAGGTGCGATTAGAAGAGAAGTGAAAAAGTCCATATTTGTCATAGAGCTCTTTTCAGCTTTCACCCCGTGATCACAGGCATCATTTAGACAAAGAACAAAAGACGGCAAATATTTTGGGAAGAAAAGAAAAGGGGGTCTGTGTAGTGAGTTGCAGAGTGAAAGTGAGCGGGGCGGTGCGCCAAAAGAGCCCGGTGGTGTGGGGTACAGTTTGCAGTGCGTAGCAGCCGAGATCTATGAATACAGATCAGGGGAGATGTGAGGGAATTTTACAGCAGGTATTGTCTGTCACTCACCCCGTCTGTCTGTGTGATCACTGCCTCCTCGGCGGCTGTTTCATCTTCCACTCTCTCATACTCACAAGCTCTACACACACACACACACACACACACACACACACACACACACACACACACACACACATACACACACATACACACACACACACACATACACAAGTGCATACACTCCTCCCCCAGCTCCAGCAAGGGAGACCTGGTGCTGGGGTGTGCCCTTGCCAAAAAGTGACAGGTGTTCCGATAGGAAATCCAAAAATCAAAGGGCCATTATTCCTATTATACGTTATGATACCCTGCTTATGTCTGGCTTTGTATAAATTACTGACATCCGGATTTGGCTGAGAATATAGCAATGAACATAATGTAGATCATGAAATAAAATTCAGCCATGATATGAAAATTTAATCATCTCCTAGTTTTTTTCAGTGTAGGTAGCATCTAGAAGTAATGTTTATTTTGCTACTCAGATTTTTTTGTTCTTGTTCTCACAATGGGGAGACGTAGTTTGCCAGTTGTGCGTCTGCATAGCCTGGAGCTCTTTAACACACACTGTGGATTCCGCCTGCAGTGAACATAAACACAGATTTTACAGCAAAACACACAGTCTTGTCTGCACACACGGACTTGAATCGCTCACTGACTTCACTATTTAACAGCATTATACTGCTCAGCTGAATCTCGCTGTATCTCCACAACACATCACACACTGCCTCCCCAGAAAGTGAACATGTGGACAAGTTGGCCGATTGACATTACACTGAAGTACCGAACAAAGGGACAGAGTTCTCACCTGCAGATCCAACACAGCCAATCTGCCTGAACAAGTGTTTGCTTTTGCATGGGAGTGTCAGTGTTGATTTCTAGCATCAGGAGAGCAAAACACACATAAAGCTGCCCAACTGTTCAATCGTGGCGCTTTGCAAATGGGTGCAGGGCTGCGGTCTCAATCAGCTAAGTGTAGCAGGCAGCTGTTGTGTGGTGGATGGAGTGTGTCGTTAATTCTGTAAATATAGCTTCTCTCATGTGTTTGAGAATCACCCACTCAGGCCACATTTGGGCCAGATGAGCAACGACTTCCCCAGTGTCTGGTGAATTGGGCAAAACAGCAAATGGCTCAACAGTGCAGTACAGAAATTTAAATGTACTTTTTGAGAATGCTCATTTTACTTTTGAAAAGAGACAGAACAAGGTTGTCAACCTCACTACAAGGCTTTCAAATGCAAAGGAAAATGCAACTGCGTGTTCAACAAATAGATGTAATTGTTGGCTGCTTGTGCTCCAGTTGTAACTCATTTTCTCCAAACCAGACAACACTGAGGAAAAAAAAAGCTCTGCTCTTTCAGAGGCAGCGCAGCATTCAAACTGATGGTTTAGCACTTGCATTGTTCTTTAAAGTTGGACTGGAAAGGCAACAGGATTCAGGCTCCTCTTTTTAAAGGCTATCAATAATCTTTTTCTGACACATTATTTGCTGAGCTGGAGAAGAATAGAGTGCAGCACGGTCAGTGGTTCACCACAAAGGCTGCTGGGAGCTGGCAAGGGCAATGTCTGTGGGTGATGTGTCCACCCCAGGACGCTGTCAGGACGTCCTTTTGACCACGCTGCCGCCACACTAGGGACCAGTGACCAAAATGCACACAACAAACAACAACAAGGTCTCTGGGAAAAACACATGGAAGCAATGAGCTGACATGAAAGTCATGAAAATGATAAAGATTCTCTGGCGTATATCACGCGGCACAGGCTAAGTATAGTGCCATTTTAGGCACCAAAGAGAAGCAACTGACTGACTCTGACTAACTGCTGTTACTGTCTTTTTGAAATTGGTACCTAACATCCTGACAGATTCAAATACTATATTTTTGTTTTGTTTTCTTCATTTATATACTCTGAACATGTCTTGCATAAATGGATTTCAATATGCCATGGTTACTGCTCTTGTTCATAACCTTGACTATTGCTCACTTTTACGTTTCTCCCCATTGCTCCTATTTTCCCTTGATGGCCATCTTGCTGGTGTAAAGACTGAGTTTTACCCCCACAATCCCTCTGAACTCAGCACAGCTGAGGCTGTTGGGGAAATTAAATAACCTGAGGATTGAGCTACTTTAGGAACCCCAATTAACATATTGCCTCTAGAGGAAAATATTGCCTGAAGTTGAATGGACAGTAATTTTACGCATGGATTTTTCCACCCTCATTCTCTGAGTTTTGAATAATCCTGAGAATTTGTTTTACAGCACCAGGGGTTTTAACATTCGCCACTGCTGCTGAGGTAGTTGAATTTTAGAAAAGCGTGTCTCAAAACAGATAACACAGCCATAAAAAGGGCTACATACTTTTTTGTGTTAACTGAACATGATTCAGTGATTTAATCCAGCATAGTTCTCTGTCATGACTTTAATGTCCTGATGTATTATTCCCAGAGCTAGATACAAGCTTGGAAAGATAAACCATGTTTGTGGTGATTTTATGACTATGGTGTCATACTGAGGCCCGTTATGGTATATTATATTTCACCAGCAGCCACGTTTGACCACAGTGATTTTGGAGAGGCTTCCATTTCAAGTGGTAATCTCCTGTGTCCCTCCCCTTGGGTGACTAATCCTAGATATCCATTTCGGTTGAGCCTACGATATGTTACACTCCAAAAACGTTCATCCCGTGCTCCAAAGTTAGTGCATTAAATTACCTCTGTGTTGTCTTTCCTCAATCCTGCCATATACACACATAAAACAAGGTTCAAATTCCAGTTCCAGTCTTAGCGTACCTTCTCCAACTCCATTTCTAAATCCCAGAGTGCACAAAGATCAAAGTCTTATGAAGTTGGGATAACCCTTATTACTTCTCATTAGTGAGTAACCTGATGCTCACTGACAAGTCCAGCAGTTGCTGTGGTCAGCTGCTGATGCCTCCACATGGCCCAGTCCCGCTGTGAAAGAGCCTGACCAGACACGGAAGCAGCCCCCTTAGCTGAGTCTTGTCTAGTGCGGCTTAGCGTGAACCCCATTTGAGCTGTCGCCTTCAGCCCAAAACCAAAAGGGACTGTTAAAAATGTGCTTTAAGTCTCCAATGACTCTGCTGACATCCACTAGTACAGATCATTAAGGCTCCATAGCCTCTCTCTCCTTTCTCTAGTCTCAAACACGCCACTGGAGCCATTAAAGGCAATGCGTAATTAAAGTTGGAATAAACAAAAGCTTTTCCCCAGGTCTTTTATTTCTCCCTCAACCATGTGTATCTCTCTCCCTCTTTCATACACACACTTTCCCTCTCTCTCCCCCTCTTTCTATTTCTCTTTTTCTCCATGTCTCTGAGAGAGTTGACACATAAGAGAGGAAATTCTCATTGGCTCCCATGGTGGTGGCAGGCATGGACGAAGGCCCTCAGCCTAATTAGAAAACTAAATACTCTGAGTAATGCCTAACCCGCGGGAATACAACTGCCATATCTCTTACACATGTGATGTGGAAGGACCCGGAATGCCACTGGGGTATCTCGCTGAAATATCCTGTGCTGTTCCCCTTTGCACAGCTGTCCACACAGACGCATGCACTTAAGACAGGCTCGCTTTCATAGTTAAAATAGAAATTTGTGTCCTAAGTGCTGCAACACAGCTAATGCTAAATATTTAATTCCCACGGGTACTAATTATGGTTGAGTATTGGCAACAAGGATTCCCTTTTTTCACTCCACATAACAACTGTAAAAGCAATTTAAGCATTTTTCAATTAATTAAACACATAGTCTTCCAGTAACCTCTTGTCATTTTGCCCTCCAGGACCATAGCTAATTTGTGTAGAATAGAAAAGGGAAGGGGGGAGGAGTGGGGGGTGGGGGGTGGGTGCTGTTTTCATCTTTGCAAAATACCCCTACAAAGGAATTAGCAGGGAAGAAGACACATAATTTTCTCAAGACTTTAGAGTGATCACATGCTATCATTCTTTTTCTTTTTCTAAAACCCTGTAGTATTGTATGTGTAGTTTTGAATGTTATGAACCTATATCAGATGACTGTAACCATGAGCAACCAGTCCCCATTATGTTATCAAAGCCATGTGAGATAGTCTGGCCGTGAAGCTAATCCCTGATGTATTTTTAGTCACAACTGACTGATGAAGTGAAATTACTACATCAATGATAAAATGAGGCTCTCTGAAAAGCCTTTACAATATCGCACAGCAACTGAAAGAGCTCTTTAAGCTACTGTAAGTCTAAATGAACTTGTAAAACACTTGTGAGGTAGCATGACAATATGCTGAAGACAGCTACTAGTGAAATTAAGATAAGGAAACATTATACGTTTATAATATGCTGAAAAGATAATTTCTGCTTCAAAGTTTGGTGACTCCATTGTGCAAAGACCCTGCTAAAAATATCAAAACATCCTCATTTCTCTTTTATTCAAAATAACTTAAAAGGTCAGACTTTTAAAAGAAAAAAATAAGCTTTTTTTCAGGGGACAACGGTTCTCTCAAGCATCAAGCATCCAAATTTAGGAATCTTATACATTATCATATATATTATCCTGCATTGTGTGTATGTGAGCAAACGTATGCATGCTCATTCATGTGAGTTTATGGGCCGGGTGGGGATGTGGGGCAATGACACTGGCAAACCCAGCCTCATATAAAGGCTCCTGTCATTGCAAGAGATCAGAGGCAGGCCGTGAAATCCAGCTAATAGTCATTATGGGATCCCGGTCCCTGCACTCTCTACCTGCTTGCCAAGGCAGCTTCCTCACACTTCATATTTGCATTGTGTCATCTTATCAGCATTTACCCAGACAGAGGATGGATCACACTGCAGACTGACAGCCGCATCAGTAACATCAGTAAATATGGCTGAAGGAGAGGAGACTGGGGAGAGAGAGAGAGAGAGAGAGAGAGAGAGAGAGAGTCTATCTCACAAGAAATTATACGGTGACACAAAATGGAGACACTAAAAATAGGTGGAACAATATTATTTTTCGCCTAATGCAAAATTAATGTCCAGAGTCTTTGTAGATGGTCCTAGCATGTTTTGCCCTCCTCCTGTGCGGTGTGGCAAGGAAGGGTGAACTCTCAGAACCCCATGTGCTCAGTCACTTCTGGGCCCATGCAGTCAATAAGGCTATTTCTGATCTCCGGATGGCTAGGGTTTCAAAGCCTGTTTAAATGGGCTCCCACAAAGCCGGAAGCACCAACCTCGGTCCTCTCCCTCTCTCTCTTTTTCCTGCTCCACTCTTACTCTAAATATTGAGAGGGAGCTCAGCTTGCTTGCCCCCTCGGTAAAGGATGGGAGGGGGTGGGAGGGTGGGGGGGGTTCCTCCCCTTCCACATGCAGGGTGGTGAGGAAAGACAGGGAAGCGCAGGGTCAGGGCTCCCGGTGCTAAGCTGTGAAAGGCAAACGTTTGGCAGAGTAATTACACGCCGCACTGCTCTGGGAGTGATTAGTGATAGTTGTCTGTTCAAAGTGTTTGGAGCTCCCAGCCTTTATGGGCTACGCTTGCCTTCCCCTTCCCTAATGTTTAGATTGCATTTGCATCAGGGAGAGAGTCGCATGTGTCAACATAAATAGTGTGCCTATAAAGCACGCCAAATATGCACTTCCTTGTGTGTTTCATAGATACTCAGTCAAGATATCGTAGTGAGATATCTTAGCTAACGCCACTGTGTTATATGCAATGTTATTCACAATAATTTTAGTTGTATTCCAAAACCATCTTCAAAATACAAAGGTATATTCTCAATAAATGTCAAGTTTGCCAGCATCCTTTTTTTTTTTTTTTTTTTTTTTGTTTGGTTGGTGTGTGATAAACATCCAATCAATTATAAACAATGAAAAAATCATAAACATCAAAAATAAACATCAAATCAACTGCAGTCTTTTTTGGCAAATATGGACATGTCATTTTGGAACAAAATTCCTCAATTGCAACATCAAACTACTGAAAGGTCATTTTTTAATCCCCTTTGAAGCTATACAAAAAAAATCTAGCTCATAGCCTTTGATCTTTAAATACTGATTCCAAGCCATATCACTAACACTGTGTACTTTGGTAAAGAGCCTGTTTGGTCCTTCCTGGATATAATGCCACCGCTGGGTACAAAAAAGCCCTCTCCATTCCTAGGTCAGGTGACACTGCAGTGCATTGCAATCAACAAGCTCAGGTGGTGTGGCCTGGACTGCCAGCCTTTGATGTCCTTGTTATGTTTACGTTGGCTAGCCACGCTGTCCCAGCACGACCTGCAGATGTGCCTGCAAGCTGTAAGGTGAGCAGCAGCACTCCTGGATAGCATGTTCATTTGTTAAACACACCCCAGCAGAGGGTGGAGGGGGGTCAATGGCAGAGGCTGACATGTAAGAAAAAAACAAAAGAAGAAAAAAAAATATATTTTATCTATCTATCTATCTATCTATCTATCTATCTATCTATCTATCTATCTAGATAGATAGATAGATAGATGTATTTGGCAGCTTAAAGCCATCACTGGAAATGTTTTCATACCCCGCACAACTTCTGAGACTTTTTGGATTGTTTTCTTTGTTGAAGGAAAACATGTTTCATTGTGCAGAAGAGATAAATGTTAACATTTGCCTATCTGGTGTTGTAAATAGGCTCCAGCCATGCACTGTTGATTTTCTTCAAAAATGCTCTCGCTCATTGTAAATCTGACGTGCTACTGCAGGAATTTCTCATTTTTAAGCCTTTAGATACCTTTTGGTGTCTAAAAAGAAATACTTACACCAAAAATCAGTGCGTAATGTATCAATCTGATGATCAGTATCGCTTTTCAACACCGTTTTGCCCTAATTCCAACACAGGAAGTGACTTGAATGTAGGCCAAGAGTCGGGTGGCAAAGCAGAGGGGAAACAAACACAGCCGTGGACAGAAAAGGAAATACCTCAGGGACTTTCTGGGATTGGGGAAGAGGTAAGACAGTACCTGTAGAGGAATCCCCTCCAAATCTGCACCAGGTGTCAGGCATTAAGGCGAGCATCTCCGCTTCGGCTTTCCACGTCTGGCTCAATAACCCAGGGCAATGTGTCAGATGTTGGACAAAACGGATACTCTCGAAGAAGAAGAGGAAGACCTGGGGCTCAGCACAGTAGAGAGAGGAAGGTTTCCAATGACAACAGTAGAATACTACACCAAGGCCAAAAAAGTACCCTCTTGCAGGGATAATTTCATTATGTTGCAATGATTCTCATTTTGGCGAACTATCCGTATTTGATGTTTAAATATTCACTTACATGTGAGATTAGTCTACAGAGAGTATACTGCACAGACCAAAGAAAAAATAAAATAAAAAAGGAAAATTGGGAGGCAGAGCTGAACACTTTGGGTTTTAATGAATTAAGATAGATTTAGAATAACATTACATTGTATCCTATTGAGACTTCCAGTTAACTACAAAGACAACTGAGCACAGCTATTCCCCATGTGATAATACAAAGTATGGAGAATAATATAAAATACTTTGCTTGATATTAATAAAAAATAGAGTCTCAATCATGAAGACATGGTCTACATTGAACATCTGGCACCCCCTCAGTTTCTACAGTATGTAAGCTGCTGGCATGCGCAATTGTCCTGAAACAAACCAGTGGCGCTGGAATACTTCATTAGTGTGTGTGTCTGTGTGAGAGAGAGAGAGAGAGAGAGAGAGAGAGAGAGAGAGAGAGAAAGGGGAAGATAGAGCCATGTTGGCATTGTTGTTGCCAGAGATTATACATGACACACAGAATAAAGGGGGCTGATTGTAAGACGTTTAAATGTATCAAAGGCATGGGAGAGGAAACTTAATATCTCAGCACTGGGAGACGGAGAATGCAACTGGGCACGTGCGGAATGCAGAGTGGCAGAAGGAAAGCGGCAATCTAAATTTCTAATGCTGAGGATGTTTCCCATACTGTGTTTATGAAACATGGCTGCCGGGACTACAAAGGTAAGGGGATATGGCATCAAAGTCCGCCCTGACAAAAACAAAAAAGCAACATTGCTGCAGTGGAATGCACAGCAGAACATAATACTCCACCTCCTCCTTCTCCTCTCCCCTAAGCAGTCTCATTTGATTACAGTGTAGCAGGCCCCAAATCAGCCCCTCAGTCCCATTTCTCACTCCCTACTGGTGCTGGGAGTAGGAGGCACAACACAACTTGCCAAAGTGGCCAGGGAGGAAGGGAGGAGAGGCGATGTTGTGGAGGAGAATCCCTCATTTGGAGAACAAAAGAACATAGAATGGGACAAACCAAGGTGTCTCTGGTAGGGAAGAAAAGTGCTCAGTGTCCTGAGTGCGGTGACCGAGGCGGAGACTGCATGTCTGATGATGGCAAGGCGATGTATCGTTTACAGGCTCCCTCAGCAGAAGCCCCCCGCATGTCCGTCTACAGCCACAGAGTTCACCCTCTACTTAAGGCAACAAGAGTCAGGCTCAGCATTACAAGCCTATTAAAAGATACTTTTAATTATGCCCCGCTCTCCCGGGATCATTTCCTCCGTGAACTCCGTGTTTCTTTGGCATGTGCACTTAGGAATGGCACAACTAGAAGCACGTGTTGTTTTCTCCCTCCAATTAAAGGGCATGTTGACAGATTAAGGCTGCTTCTGGTTTGTGCTCCACTAACGCATTTAGGGAAGATGATGAACATGGGGTGGGGGGGTCGGTAGGGGCAACGAGAGAAAGAGAGAGAGGGAGAGAGAGCATGCACACAAACCCTGAGGGGTTAATGTGTTTACACTACCTGGGCTGTGATCTATCACCAACCTCGTCAACTTCTATTATGCATCACATACATAAGCAAGCAACAGACCTGGGAGCCCCTGCAACTCACTCATTCTATTTCAATTGGATTAAGTCAGTGCAAATATCTAGGGCATAGCTCCCACACTGTTTTAGCATTCCGGTAGTCATTTGGTTTGTACGTTGTATCACTTTACCTTCATGAAGGCATTGCAGGAGCACCTCCTACATGCCTCAAGAGCTTCAAAGTAGTTATCAGGTAGGGATTTAGATGATTACCATATGGCGCCTATAGCACCTTCAAAACAACCATGTTATTTAGCCGTAGGTCTGGTAAGACAACAGTCGGGCACGGAAGCCCTCAGATCATGAATCAGAATATAAACACACACACCAGTGAGAGGAACAGGGGAGTGTTGATAGATTATGTGGATCCACCATCTGTGATGTTCACTAACACAAGGTATATTTTCTCACAGCCATTATAGCGGTAGTAGTTGGAGCAAAGCTGTATTGTGTGTAAACCACTGAGTTAGAGAAGCCTACTATCCCTATATTAACGCTGGTAGTGGAGTCTGCAGTGGGGCCCCTGAAAGAGCTCATATTCACATTACTCAGGCTTCATTATATTCAATCAATATTCGTTTAGTCACTGAGCCTATTGACTCATTTCTGAAATAATATTACAGGTCATTTGTCTTGTCATGGAGTAGGGAGTATTATCCCCTTTATACTATCCCCCATTTGGAAAGGGGGATGTGTGTGTCTGGATAGGCCCTATAGATACAACTGTATATTTTTTGATATGACATTGAAAAATCAATGGGTGCTTCCTGCAATCCATCTCGAGCAAATCAATCATCATCTGCACAGCTGGCAGCATGGTGCAGGAAAATGGGGTGGCAGTGAGAGAGGGGTGCAATCTTTGTCTGATACCTCTCATTTTGGAATCGCTTCTCATAATAGGGTCATCATTTCATCACTTAGCCAACCTGGGGCCCTGCCATTCAGCCTTGCGGTGATCAGGAACTGCGGTAGAAGGATGGGGGTTAGACAGGACCCATACAAGGAGGAATAGACCAAACATCAACACATTCTGCTCATTCATCTTCATTCACACAGATCAAAAAAAGAGAGATCAGAAAAGTGAAAATATGCTATACCGAGTGCCACACTGGTTAAAGCTTCACGTGAGTTGTGTAAATTTTAAGTTAAAAAAATCTCAAGTTGGGGAAAATATTTACTATCTATAATACCATATTTATCAGCTAAAAAAATTAACCATTCTATATGAGCATTCACAGAAGGGAAGCAACAATAGTGTTGTTTTTGAAAAATGAAGAATCATCAAGACAAATTGAGTATTTAATAGAGACAGATTCATTAAGATGATAGCTTGGATTTACAGCTTTGCATTGTTAGCTTTTGATCTTTTTTTGTCTGGGTACTTGTGTGTGTTTTCAGTCATACTCACTTGTATACAATTGAAGTTAGGTAAAAAGGTATCAAATAGGAATGGGTGCGGGGGACGGAGGGGTGACATCACACAATTAACATGGCTGTTCTCTTTACTGACTTTATGAAATAAGCAGACTTCCAGTCAAATGTGTTGGATCAGGGTACACAGGGAGAAATGGACAAATAAAAAAAAGACAAACAAGGATGTGTTAGTTATTATTTTTTAATGCATTTGAAAAAAAAAAACACAACTTGGTAACAGCAACTTCAGCATTGAAACACAAAAAAGTTTACACATAATTGTGATAAATTAAATGCACTAAGAAGTCATTTCATGGATTTGATAAAAACACTTTAAAAACACAGAATGATAAATCTGGTCAAATTACAGTTATAATAGCTACTCATAGTTGTGAAGAATGCTCGTTGTTCAGTCCAGTAATGCACATATGTTTAATCATTTAATATATAAAAAATGCAAGGTCAAAAATAAATTACATCCATTATTTGCAGCAGATCTCCCCAAAGCATTTGGAGCGAAAACTGTTTTGAATTTCAATTGGCTTCCAAGTGGCAAAAGCCCTCAGCTAATACATCAAAGAAAAATTGGTGTCAACTAATCGGTTTAGGACACAGATTTAGAATGGGGGGAAAAAAATCCCATGAATACTTCAAGCATCTTCATGTACACTAGGAAGGCTTGGGCGCAGTAGCTGACCTTGTGCACTCCAAAAACCTGCCTGCCGCTTGACATTAACACACTGTTTAACTCAGCCGTCCACGCAATTAGTCCGCCACAATGTGTAGTGCTGTCTAATAATAGCCTTTATATCCAAATTAGATTACGCTTTGCTCCCTGAGGCATTTTAAGTGTGATGCATCAAATTTCATATACTTCTGCTCCACGTAGGCTATAACTGTTTTTGCGCCTCACGACAAACTTCGTTTTGTCAGACAGGCAGAATAACGGCGTCATATTTACCAGTTTAGTTGTCAAAACAACAATATAGTCTCAAATCAGCAACGTGAAAACGGTCTACTTTTGCGCGCTGGCTTCGGTTGATAACATCGCCTTTTAGTAAAATGCTAAGTATCTTTCTACATAGAAAAGCGCAAAAAAGCAAAATTATACTCACATAACTCCTGTGTCAGTGCAGCGATGAGAAGTAGTGGCAGAGTTGCCATAACTTACTCCCTTATAGGTTCCGTGATCTCAATTTATGGGTCCTCCTCCTCCATCAGAAAGCAGCTCTTAACAAAACGCATTAAGGAAGCCAGATGACAGAGTGTACACCCATCAATACTGTCACCATCCAAGGCTCACTCCTCAAATCTGTTGTGTATACAGCCCCATTCTGCCTGACACTGCCCTCCCACCGTGTCTTTCATGCAAAAACAAATGTCACTTACCCCACATGATATTTTGTTACAGCTCTCACCTTGGCAAAAATAAACCACAAATTAATTTAGTATTTAGGTCCGCTGGAAATAGATAACAATTAGTTCAATTTGTCATAAGTAGGCTACTTTTTTTTTAATGACGCTCGAAAAATAGGCTACATTTGTTCATTAAAAAAATGCACTTGTTTTTTTTCCCCACCTGGAAGTAATACAAATGCTCCTTGATAATTGTCAGTACCAGCGGATCAGGTGCGTTGTTTCTGTAGTTGACTTTGCTTGTA